>NC_134397.1:147193268-147323813 GCF_050003625.1 Haematobia irritans | reverse complement strand
GTGAATGTTCGTGAATTTTGTCAACATTTTATTTTTATAAAAAAATTTGTCAAAATTTTATTTCTATAAAAAATTTTCTCAAAATTTTATTTCTATAGAAAATTTTGTCAAAAGTTTATTTCTATGGAAAATCTTGTCAAAATGTTATTTCTATAGAAAATTTTGTCAAAATCATATTTCTATAGAAAATTTTGTCAAGGTTTAGTAGAAAATTTTGTTTTCTATAGCAAATTTTGTAAAAATTTTCTATTCTCTGGGAAATTTTATCCAAAATTTTATTTTATATAGATATGTTTTATATATTATATATTTTATATAATTTTTTTTTTCAAAATTTTGTTTTCTATAGAAAATTTTGTCGCAATTTTATTTCTATAGATTGCTTTAATTTTATTTCTATAGAAAATTTTGACAAAATTTTATTTCTATTGCCAATATTGGCAATAGAAATTTGTATAGAAAATTTAGTCAAAATTTTATTTCAAGCAAATTATTGTCAAAATTTTAATTCAAGCAAATCGAATAGAAAGTACGGTTTCTAGAAACCCCAAAAATCAAATCGGGATATCAGTCTGTATAGGGCCTATAGCACAACGTGCACCGATAAATACCATATTAGACACACCTATTTGCGATGTTAAAATAGCATCAGATATAAAAAATTTTGTCAAAATTTTATTTCTATAAAAAATTTTCTCAAAATTTTATTTCTATAGAAAATTTTGTCAAAATGTTATTTCTATAGAAAATTTTGTCAAAATCATATTTCTATAGAAAATGTTGTCAAGTTTTAGTAGAAAATTTTGTTTTCTATAGCAAATTTTGTACAAATTTTCTATTCTCTGGAAAATTTTATCAAAATTTTATTTTATATAGATATGTTTTATAAATTATATATTTTATATAATATTTTTTTTTCAAAATTTTGTTTTCTATAGAAAATTTTGTCAAAATTTTATTTCTATTGCCAATATTGGCAATAGAAATTTGTATAGAAAATTTAGTAAAAATTTTATTTCTATACAAAATTTTGTCAAAATTTTATTATTTTAGAAATTTTTGATAAAATTTTATTTCTATAGAAAATTTTGCCTAAATTGTATTTATATAGTAAATTTTGTCAAAATGTTATTTCTATAGAAAATTTTGTCAAAATTTTATTTCTACAGTAAATTTTGTCAAAATTTTATGTATACTATAGGAAATTTTATCAAAATTTTGTCAAAATTTTATTTCTATAGAAAATTTTGTCAAAATTTTATTTAAAAAAATTTTTTTCTTCAAAATTTTATTTCTACAGAAATTTTTTTCAATATTTTATTTCTATAGAATTTTTTTCAATTTTTTTTTTTTCTATAGAAAATTTTGTCAAAATTTTATTTCTATAGAAATTTTTCTCAGAATTTTATTTCTATAGATTTTTTTTAATTTTATTTCTATATACAATATTGGCAAAAACATTTCTATAGAAAATTTTTTCAAAATTTTATTTATTTAAAAATTTTTTACAAAATTGTATTCCTATAGAAAATTTTGTCAAAATTTTATTTCTACAGAAAATGTTGTCAAAATTTTATTTCTATAAGAAATTTTCTCAAAATTTTGTCCAAATTTTATTTCTATAGAAAATTTTATCAAAATGTTATTTCTATCGAAAATTTTGTCAAAATTTTATTTTTTTTTTATGTTATCAACGCAGGCTGGTATTTGTTCCAAACCAATTACTTTACATATTTATTATTTAATGCGAGCTAATTGGACATGGGGACTAAGGAATTGGTATTATTAAGCTATTGAAAAGAAAATGTCATATACCAATCATACAAGCCTGACTATACATATTTTGTAGTGTCGGCCAATCCACATTCTAGTAATCTCTGGCTGGGTGAGATGACTCAATTTGTCCTTCATGTCCAATTAATTTTGTCAAAATTTTATTTCTGTAAAAAATTTTGTCAAAATTTTATTTCTGTAGATCTTCTATAGAAATAAAATTGTCCAAATTTTATTTTTATAAAAAATTTTGTCAAAATTTTAATACTACAGAAAATTTTGTCCAAATTTGTCAAGCTGAAATCAAAACTACAATAACTTTATTTCTATAAAAAAATTTGTCAAAATTTTATTTCTATGAATAAGTTTTTCAAAATTTTATTTCTATAAAAAAGTTTGTCGAAATTGTATTTCTATAGAAATTTTTGTAAAAATTTTATTTCTATAAAGAATTTTGTCAAAATGTTATTCCTAGAGAAGCTTTTGTCAAAATATTATTTCTGTAGAAAATTTTGTCAAAATTTTATTTCTATCGAAAAAATTGGCAATCTTTTATTTTCTATAGAAATTTTTGTCAACATTTTATTTCTATAGAAAATTTTGTCTAAACTTTATTTCTGTAGATCTTCTATAGAAATAAAATTGTCAAAATTTATTTCTATAAAAAATGTTGTCAAAATTTTAATCCTACAGAAAATTTTGTCCAAATTTGTCAAGCTGAAATCAAAACAACAATAATTTAATTTCTATAAAAAAAAATTGTCAAAATTGTATTTCTATAAAAAATTTTGTAAAAATTTTATTTCTATAGAAAATTTAGTCAAAATTTTATTTCTATCAAAAATGTTGTCAAAATTTTAATTCTACAGAAAATTTTGTCCAAATTTGTCAAGCTGAAATCAAAACAACAATATAAAATTATTGCATAAATTACATGTATATATCTATAAAAGTAGAAAATTTAGTAAAATTTTATTTCTATAGAAAATTTTGTCTAAATTTTATTTCTTTAGATCTTCTATAGAAATAAAGTTGTCAAAATTTTTTTTCTATAAAAAAGTTTGTCAAAATTTTATTCCTATAGAAAATTTTGTAAAAATTTTATTTCTATAGCAAATTTAGTAAAATTTTACTTCTATAGAAAATTTTGTCTAAATTTTATTTCTGTACACAATTTTGTCAATGTTTTATTTCTATAGAAAATGTTGTCAAAGTTAAGTTTTCCATAGAAAATTTTTTCAACATTTTATTCCTAGAGAAACTTTTGTCAAAATATTATTTCTGTAGAAAATTTTGTCAAAATTTTATTTGTATCGACAAAATTGGCAAACTGAAATTTTTGTCAAAATTTTATTTCTATAAAAAAAATTGTCAAAATTTTATTTTTATAAAAAAGCTTGTTAAAAATATGTCAAAAACCAAATTTATGTTGTAGAATTCTGCAAACTTTGGCATTTGTGTCTGTAAGTCACACCCATTTTAATATGTGGCACTATTTGATATGTTCTATTCTCTAATATTAACATCAATATACTATACATTTTAGCAATTATGTACTAATTGGAAAACATATTCAAGCCTGAATGTTTACCATGTAAATTATAGATCGATATCATTAGTTTTATATGAAAATTTGATAGCAATTAGTTTTAGTTGCCATTTGGCTTTTTTTGTTTTTGAGGGGAAACCGAGCAATACAAATATGTGGGTAAATTTAATCGGCTTAGAATGTCATGTCAGTGACTTTAATTTCTATGCCTACAGCGAGGTTTAATAATGTTTAGTTTTTCAATTGCAAATAGGCTTAAATTTGTTACGATCTTTTAGGGCACGCATTTGGTGCAAATGTGTCTATGGGCGCGTGTGTGTGTGTGTGAATACCAAACACTCATTTGTGGTTTTGCTATACAATACAAATTTAACGGTAACTGTATCTTCTGCTATTGCTTCTAACTCATGTTCACATTAGAAATGGGGTCGCTATGGCGTATACGCAACGGTAACATCAGACATACGTATCGAGTATACACACCCTAGGCAATGAATGGGGTCAGATCATAATGACAACTAAAGACGGCATACAAACAAGCACATAGATGCACAGTGAGGAAATAAAATGCATATGGCAAACTATTGGGAGATATGTACATCAAATTCATTTCTTTCAGTGCAATATACCGAATATCTATAACCACTACACACAAAAAAAAATTTCTGATTCAATCACGAAATTAATTGATCCAATTTTTAATTGAAATATCTTCAATCACAGAAATGATAGTATCAATTAAAAAATTAATTGAAGGTCCATTAAAAAGTTAATTGATCCAATTAAAAAATTAATTGATACTATTATTTTTAGATTGATTTTTGTTTTAATTAAAAAATTTTGTTGAATCAATTAAATTTTTAATTGAATATTTTTTAAAACTCAATTAAAATTTTAATTGGAAAAATTTTCGTGAAATTTTTTTGTGTATGAGGTTACATAGTATGAGGTTACAATTCCGCTTGCAACCACGGTTGCCATAGTTGGTAGAATTCTACCATAAATGGTAAGTTTTATAGTGTTTGGTAGATTGGTAGAATTCATGATATTTTGGTGGATTTTGCAACAAATGCCTCTCCACATAAGAGTTACTTAATTTTTTTTCTATAGAAATAAAATTTGGTTTGCTCTTGTTATTGTTGGTGTCTTCTTCAATAAATTTAATTTTTGATTAAATTTTTACAAGATTTACTAGAGAAATAGAATTTTTACAAAATTTTCTACAGCTATAAAATTTTGACAAAATTTTCTATAGAAATAAAATATTGACAAAATTGTGTATGAGAAATAAAATTTTCGATAGAAATAAAATTTTGTCAAAATTTTTCTATAGAAATAAAATGTTGGCAAAATTTTTTATGGAAATAAAATTTTGCCAAAATTTTCTATAGAACTAAAATCTTGACAAACTTTTCCATAGAAATAAAATTTTGACAAAATTTTCTATGGAAATCAAATTTTGACAAAATTTTCTAAAGAAATAACATTTTGACAAATATTTTGTATGGAAATACATTTTTTTCTAGAGAAAAAAAATTTACAAAATTTTCTACAGATATAAAATTTTGACAAAATTTTCTATAGAAATCAAATATTGACAAAATTTTCTAAGAAATAAAATATTGACAAAATTTTCTATAGAAATGATATAAAATTAAAATTTTGACAAATTTTTTTATAGAAAAAAAAATTGACACAATTTTCTATAGAAGAAAATTTTTGACAAAATATTCTATAGAAATAAAATTTTCGATAGAAATAAAATTTTGAAAAAATTCTCTATAGAAATAAAAAATTTTCTATAAAAATAAAATGTTGCCAAAATTTTCTATAGAAATAAAATTTTGTCAAAATTTTCTATAGAAATAACATTTTGACAAAATTTTCTATAGAAATAAAATTTTCTTTAGAAATAAAATGTTGCCAAAATTTTCTATAGAAATCAAATTTTTACAAAATTCCCTATAGAAATAAAAAAATTTTCTATAGAAATAAAATGTTGCCAAAATTTTCTATAAAAATACAATTTTGACAAAATTTTCTATAGAAATACAATTTTGACAAAATTTTCTATAGGAATAAAATTTTGACAAAATTTTCTATAGAAATAAAATTTTGACAAAATTTTCTATAGAAATTCAATTTTGACAAAATTTTCTAAAGCAATAACATTTTGACAAATATTTTGTATAGAAATAAAATTTTTCTAGAGAAAAAATTTTTAACAAATTTTTTTATAGAAATAAAATTTTGACAAAATTTTCTATAGGAATAAAATTTTGACAAAATTTTCTATAGAAATAAAATTTTGAAAAAATTTTCTATAAAAATAAAATTTTGACAAAATTTTCTATAGAAATAAAATTTTGACAAATTTTCTAAAGAAATAACATTTTGACAAATATTTTCTATAGAAATAAAATTTTTCTAGAGAAAAAAATTTTTACAAAATTTTTTACAGATATAAAATTTTGACAAAATTTTCTATAGAAATAAAATAAAATTAAAATTTTGACAAATTTTTGTATAGAAACACAATTTTGACAAAATTTTCTATAGAAAAATTGTTTTGACAAAATATCCTATAGAAATAAAATTTTCAATTGAAATACAATTTTGACAAAATTTTCTATAGAAATAAAATTTTGACAAAATTTTCTATAGAAATAAAATTTTGACAATATTTTCGACAGAAAAAAAATTTTGACAAAATTTTCTATAGAAATAAAATTTTGACAACATTTTCTATAGAAATAAAATTCTGACTAAATTTTCTAGAGAAATAACATTTTCTGCAGATATAAAATTTTGACAACATTTTCTATAGAGAAAATTTTTTGACAAAATATTCTATAGAAATAAAATTTTCGATAGAAATGACAAAACTTTCTAGAAAAAAAAAATTTACAAAATTTTTCTGATGCCTAAAGTTATCTCAATCTCACGATAGGTCTTACGATATCAAGTGGCTCACAGCATCAATAGGTAATGGAACAGAACAACAATTGCCTTTGGACGACCTTCACGAAATTCGTCTTGGAGTGAACTACGACCGCGGTTGAATTTACCATTTCACCGATAAACACTGATCCGGCGGAGCTTCATCGCCAGAAATTGCATTAAGATCATCGATGCAATGTTGTTGAGTAAATTCAGGTCGAACGTGGTAAAAAATGATCGCACTAGATCGTATGTCAAAAAGTTCTGAGAACGTTAAAGGCCGATATTAAGTTCGCATTATCGCGCTAAAATGTCCATTTTTTAATGGTTAGTTATAAAGAATATAAACATTTGGATCAATACCCACCAAGTTGTAGTAAATTTTGAGTTTATTCTGATTTTATAAACTCGAACTTAATACCCAACTTATCTTCCAAAATGTCAAGCTTTACAATAGAGCTGTCAGTGCCCTATCCAGAAATATAAAAGTCAACCCTCGTATCATTTATATAGGACAACTTTCCGTCTTGTCTCCGTGAGGACATGCCAACAGCAATTTTCGTCCATTTTGCTTGAGAGAAAGAATTCCAGTTGTTAAGCTAATGCTTGAAAGCCTTAAAGCCCAAAATTTTAGTCCAATTTGGATGAATTTTTAAATTCGGAAATATTTAGGTTCCACAAGGAACTGTGGCAAATTTGTTTCAAATCAATTATTAGGATGGCTTAAATGTGATGCAACAAAGTAAGGCGCTATATTTTTTACATTTTTTTCTTAAATTTGATTGTTCAAAAGCAAAAACTGTCGGAAATAATATCAAATTTTAGAATCAGTTTAGATTTGTTGAAATTGGTTAACTTTGGCACGTGGTATGGACTTCAAAGGCCATAACACTCTACACGAAAGTGGCTCCGTCACGTAGCCACAATAGTCTTAGACTGTATTTACTATAATTTTGACACCGCTACGGCTTGGATATAACAATGTCAATTAAAAATTAATTGGGACAATTAATGTGGAGATTTATTTGTTTTTTCTTTGTTAATATATAATAACCGACGTCTTTTGAATTTTTTTTAATATACGTTTTTTGCTAGGTCACCATTATACACTTCCACGCCAATGTGCTCTACAACATTCTATGCACCTTTAGAATTGTAATGAAACAAATGGGGAATAGAGATATTTTTAATAATGTCATTAGCTGATTTAAATATTTTGACACACATACATAAACAATCAGATGCATAATAGCAATGTGCTATTGCTTCGAGTACCTCATTAAATTTCATAAATGAAGTCATGTGTAGTTGAGCTCAATAATTGTATCTTTATTCCCTCCATCATACACGCACAGAAAAAAAGTTAACTATTTTATAGGAAAAATGCGAAATTGAACTAAACTGTATTCCACATTTTTAGATTTCCACCGGATTTGCCTTGGTGTACTTTTCAACTGCAATTCACGAAATTAACTCACACCCAGAGAAGGAATATGATCACCTCAAACAAGTTTTAAGAGCAAAATGTTATTTTTGGGTGGTGACCATGTAACATGGTTTTCGGAACCATATCGAAAATCATGCATCTGATTTCGGCAAGCAGGTTATATTTGATGAGAAAATAACATTTTAGTGACAAACATGTTACATGGTCACCATACAAAAATAACATTTTGCTCTTGAAATATGTTTGAGGTGATCATATTCCTTCTCTGCGTGCATAGAAGAAATAATTACCTAAAAGTAAAAAAGAAAGTCATTGGCGCCAAATCATAACTATTTTAACCACACACTACACTGAAAAAATAGTGAAAACGGCAGGGAGAAAACATTTGGTAAATTTTAAAAAATTTTGATTACTTTTAGAAAATTTTAACTAAACAGTATTACAAACGCTGACATCATGCCGATAACACAAAAATAAGTTAATAATTTTTGACAAATTCGATAAAATTTATTAGAAATAATTATTTCTTTTCACTTGTTAAAAAAAAATTTGTGCCATACGAAGTTCACGATAGCCGCATTTGTAGTAAAATTTATAAATTTAAAGAAATAATGAACTATTTTGTGACAAGTACGATTTCATTTAAATAACATACACAACAAAATTTTAGAGTATAGTGCAGACTTTCTCCAAACATAATAATTTCGTGAACTACAATAAAGTTAAATTGGCTTTAGTGAAATAGAAGGTTAACTTTTTTTGAGTGTAGCTCATTCTTACTATTTTTGGGAATTTTAGGAAAAATTTCTTCTTCTTTAGTTCATATTTAACTTATATGTACGATTATTGAACTTTATCCAACGTTAGTTTGAGACACACTTACTAAAAAATGAAAAGTTCGTTGGGCTGTGGAAAATTTCGCAAAAACTAATAAAATTTAATTACCAACAAATATTTTTTCCAATAAAATTAACGTTAGTTTAACTACGGACGATTTTCGATGCGCAGAGAAGGAATGTGATGACCGCCTAGGACAAAATGTGTTTTCTTTAATGGTGGAGATTTTTCCTCTAAAAAATGTTTTTTTCTCGTCAATCATAAAATTATTGTCTAAATCAGATACATAATTTTATCATGAAAATAACATGGTTGCTACAAACATGTCATATGTTCACCGTTCAAAAATAACATTTTGCTCTAGGAGGTGATCGTATGCCTTCTCTGTGTTTAGGATGGGGGTATACTAATTTTGTCATTCCTTTTATTTATAACAAATCGAAATATTGGTCTCATACCCCATAAGCTATATTTATTTTGGATCCTGGTCAAATTCAGAGTTGATCTAGGAATGTCCGTTGGTCTATTCAAATCACGATAACTTTGGAATTGATGTAGGTTGAAGGATATTGCAAAAGTCTATATCGGACTTTTTTTAGCTATAGCCCCCGTTTAAGCAGACAACCATATTTGACATCCACAGCCTCTTGGAAGAGCAAATATTATCCGATACGGTTTAAATTTCGTATGTAATGTAAGTGTATGCTCTCTAGCCCCCATATAAATCAATCGCCACATTTGACTTCCGAAGCCTTTTTGAAGAGAAAATTTCAACCAGTACGATTGAAATTTCGTACATGATGTCAGTATCAGTTTTCTATTAATTTTACAAAAATTTGTACCCAAATTTGACTTCTGGAGCCTCTTGGAGGAAATGAAATGTTCACTGACTCGGCTCTCAAAAACTTCATTGTTACGTGTGCTTTTGTTGAAACCATCAACGTTGAAGAAGTACGGTTCAATAATGCGACCAGCCCATCAACCGCAATAAACTGTGACTTTTTCTGCATGCATTTGTAGCTTTTGCTGCTCTTCATTCCTAGATCGACAATTCAGTTTATTTAAGTACCCATTGAGCCAACAATGAGCTTCGTCGATGAACATATAGAAATAAAATTTTGAAAAAATTATCTATTCTATAAATTTGACAAAATTTTCTATAGAAATAAAATTTTAACAAAATTTTCTATAGAAATAAACTTTTCTCAAAATTTTGTATAGAAATAAACTTTTGTCAAAATTTTCTATAGAAAAAAAATTTTGACAAAGTTTTCTATAGAAATAAAATTTTGACAAAATTTTCTATAGAAATAAAATTTTGACAAAATTTTCTATAGAAATAAAATTTTGACAAAATTTTCTATAGAAATAAAATTTTGACAAAATTTTCTATAGAAATAAAATTTTGACAAAATTTTCTATAGAAATAAAATTTTGACAAAATTTTCTATAGAAATAAACTTTTGTCAAAATTTTCTATAGAAATAAACTTTTGACAAAATTTTCTATAGAAATAAAATTTTGACAAAATTTTCTATGGAAATAAACTTTTGTCAAAATTTTCTTTAGAAATAAAATTTTGACAAAATTTTTTATAGAAATAAAATTTTGACAAAATTTTCTATAGAAATAAAAAATAAAAAAATAAATTTGTTTCTATAGACAATGTTGTTAAAATTATATTTCTACAGAAAATTTTGTCAAAATTTTATTTCTTATATTTGGGATGTTTTTATTATATTCGACCTGTATACAGACTTTTCCAATTGATAATTGTTGATAAAAACGAGCTCGAGGTCTGTATGTTTAATTTTTATTTATTTATTTTACTCGGTGCAACAGACACCAAGTCGTTAGCTATACTTTACAGTTGGTGTATTATTTTTGTTCTTTTCAAAAATTTTCCCTATGAAGTCTTTCAATGAAAAGACGAAATAATGAATAAATAATAATTAAACGCACAGGCCTCGAGCTCGTTTTTATCAACAATTGTCAATTGGAAAAAAATTTTAGTTCTATAGAAAATTTTGTCAAAAGTTTATTTCTACAGAAAATTTTGTCAAAATTTTATTTCTATAGAAAATTTTGTCAAAATTTTATTTCTGTAGAAAATTTTGTCAAAATTTTACTTCTATAGAAAATTTTTTTCAAAATTTTATTTCTGTAGAAAATTTTGTCAAAATTTTATTTCTATAGTAAATTTTGTCACAATTTTATTTCTGCAGAAAATTGTATTTCTATAGAAAATTTTGACAAGAAACAATAAACTGTGACTTTTTCTGGATGCATTTGTAGCTTTTGCTGCTCTTCACTCCTAGATCGACAATTCAGTCTATTTAAGTACCCATTGAGCCAACAATGAAAGCTCATTGTTGGCTCAATAAACATAAAGAAATAAAATTTTGAAAAAATTAGCTATTCTATAATTTTGACAAAATTTTCTATAGAAATAGATTTTTGACAAATTTTTCTATAGAAATAAAATTTTGACAAAAATTACTTAAGAAATCAAATGTTGGCAAAATTTTCCATAGAAATAATAATTTTTCGATAAAAAAGTGGATCTTCGTCCAACTTTCCAAGAACCCCATCACCAAAGATTCTGCGATAGATAGTTCGGCTTCATTTCTTCCTCCAGCTGTATTGAAGAAAAGTTCCCCGATTATCTTGGAGTTGCAGGGAATATTCCTACCCTGCGAAATATTCTGTAAATGATAGGGTTGACTTAGTTAACTGAAAATGTTCCTTAAAAATACGATATTTTAAAAACATTCTGCGCCCCTTCGACGCATCTACCACATTATTTTTCTTTCCTATTCCAATGTAAAAGAACTATAGAAATGCCTATCACTCACACAAAGGCAATCGTTTAACAATTGCATTTTTGCATCTGAAGATTTATGAGATTAACGTCACTAATATGCACACAATAATGCAATACAGCATCCATTACAAGGACAATTGCTGCGATTTACACAATGGCTTCTTGGAATAAATATGCATTTGCACCTTGTGTTGTATAGATTCCGAATTGCCACCATTCAATGGCTGTCTTCTTGTCTTCGATTTATTTTCGTTTTTTTTTTTTGCCCCCAACCACATGAAAAATTCCTTTCGCCATTTCTCTCTTCTATAATAATGGCACTTTGTTATTAGTGTTGTTGTTGGAAATATTTCATGAAATAAAATGCAAATAATTTGCCATCAGCATGGAATGATGACAACATAGAAGAATCTTTTGTTGTGAGCACTTTTCTCAATTATGTAGGTGTGTATGTGTAAGTGTTTCCCACCACCATTATCCTCCGGGGAAGCCTAATGTGGGCGAATAAAAGACGAATGTTGTATTTGAAGGTCTTTGTGCGTACATGGTTTCGTTCGGTTAAAAGCATTCTATTCACGCTTCTTGGTAAACGATCGTTTTTGTTCATAATTCTGTGCTCTTCTCGTTCTTTTGATGATAAAATACCGAAAAGAATTTTCTGAGAAGCCAAGAGTGAAATCGAAAAGGCCTTGGAAGCGGTACGGACGATTGAAGGTGAAAATTTTGTCAAAATTTTATTGCTAAAGAAAATTTTATCAAAATTTTATTTCTATAAAAAATTTTAGCAAAATTTTATTTCTATGGAAAATTTTGTCAAAATTTTATTTATATAGAAAATTTTATCAAATTTTTATTTCTATAGAAAATTGTGTCAAAATTTAATTTCTATAGTAAATTTTGTCAAAATTGTATTCCTATAGAAAATTTTGTCAAAATCTTACTTCTATCGAAAGTTTTGTTAGAATTTCTTTACTATAGAAAATTTCGCCAAAATTTGATTTCTATAAAAAAAATTTTGTCAACATTTTATTTCTATTGAAAATTTTGTCAAAATTTAATTTCTATAGAAAATTTTGTCAAAATTTTATTCCTATAGAAAATTTTGTCAAAATTTTATTACTAAAGAAAATTTTATCAAAATTTTATTTCTATAAAAAATTATGTCAAAATTTAATTTCTATAAAAAATTTTGTCAAAATTTTATTCCTATAGAAAATTTTGTCACAATCTTATTGCTATCGAAAGTTTTGTTAAAATCTGTTTTCTATAGAAAATTTTTTCAGCATTTCATTTCTATAGAAAATGTCAAAATTTAATTTCTATACAAAATTTTTTCAACATTTTATTTCTATAGAAAATTTTGTCAAAATCTTATTTCTATCGATAGTTTTTTAAAAATTTTTTCTATAGAAAATGTTGTCAAATTTTTATTTCTATAGAAAATTATGTCAAAATTTCATTTCCAAAAAAAGATTTGTCAAAATTTTATTCCTATAGAAAATTTTGTCAAAATCTTATTTCTATCGAAAGTCTTTTTAATTTATTATTTTTTTTTTTATAGAAAACTTCGCCAAAATGGTATTTCTTAAATTTCGTCAATTTTATTTCTATAGAAAATGTTGTCAAAATTTTATTTCTATAGAAAAATTTGTCAAAATTTTATTTCTATAGGAAATTTTGTCAATTTATACAATATTTTGACAAAAATTTTTATAGGAAAAAAGACAAAATTTGCTATAGAAATAAACTTTTGACAAAATTTTCTGTAGAACTAAAATTGTGAAAAAAATTATAGAAATAAAATTTTGACCAAATTTTCTGTAGGAATAAAATTATGTCAAAATTTTATTTCTATAGAAAATTTTGTCAAAATTTTATTTCTACAGAAATTTTCGTCAAAATTTTATTTCTATACAAAATTTTTCAGCATTTTATTTCTATAGAAAATTTTGTCGAAATTTTATTTCTATAGAAAATTTTATCAAAATTTTATTCCTATAGAAAATTTTATCAAAATATTATTTTTATCGAAAGTTTTGTTCAAATTTCTTTTCTATAGAAAATTTCGCTAATTTCTATATTTTCCGTACAAATAAAATTTTTACAAAATTATCTGTACAAATAAAATTTTGACAAAATTATCTGTACAAATAAAATTTTGAAAAAAATTATAGAAATAAAATTTTGTCGAAATTTTATTTTCTAATTTTAACAAAATGTTGTCAAAATTTTATTTTTATACAAAATTTTTCCAACATTTTATTTCTATAGAAAATTTTGTCAAAATTTTATTTATATAGAAAATTTTGTCAAATTTTTATTTCTATAGAAAATTATGTCAAAATTTAATTTCCAAAAAAAGATTTGTCAAAACTTTATTCCTAAAGAAAATTTTGTCAAAATCTTATTTCTATCGAAAGTTTTTTTTTTTTTTTGTTTTTTATATAGAAAACTTCTCCAAAATGGTATTTCTTAAATTTCGTCAAAATTTTATTTCTATAGAAAATTTTGTCAAAATTTTATTTCTATATAAAATGTTGTCAAAATTTTATTTCTATAGAAAATTTTGTCAAAATTTTATTTCTATAGAAAAGTTTGTCAATTTATACAATATTTTGACAAAAATTTTTATAGGAAAAAATTTAGACAAAATTTTCTATAGAAATAAAATTTTGACAAAATTTTCTGTAGAACTAAAATTGTGAAAAAAATTATAGAAATAAAATTTTGACCAAATTTTCTGTAGGAATAAAATTTTGACAACATTTGATTTCTATAGAAAATTTTGTCGAAATTTTATTTCCTTAGAAAATTTTGTCAAAATTTTATTGCTACAGAAATTTTTAACAAAATTTTATTTCTATAAAAAATTATGTCAAAATTTTATTTCTATATTTTCCGTACAAATAAAATTTTGACAAAATTATCTGTACAAATAAAATTTTGAAAAAAATTATAGAAATAGAATTTTGTCGAAATTTTATTCTATAGAAAATTTTGTCAAAATTTTATTTATATAGAAAATTTTGTCAAATTTTTATTTCTATAGAAAATTATATCAAAATTTAATTTCCAAAAAAAGATTTGTCAAAATTTTATTCCTAAAGAAAATTTTGTCAAAATCTTATTTCTATCGAAGGTTTTTTTATTTTTTTTTATATAGAAAACTTCTCCAAAATGGTATTTCTTAAATTTCGTCAAAATTTTATTTCTATAGAAAATTTTGTCAAAATTTTATTTCTATATAAAATGTTGTCAAAATTTTATTTCTATAGAAAATTTTGTCAAAATTTTATTTCTATAGAAAAGTTTGTCAATTTATACAATATTTTGACAAAAATTTTTATAGGAAAAAATTTAGACAAAATTTTCTATAGAAATAAAATTTTGACAAGCTTTTCTAAAGAAATAAAATTTTGTTGTTGTTTTTAATTGCAGCTTAAAATCATACATTGGCTAAACTACAAGTGTAGCTTAACCAACAGAGGAAAAGAATTTTGACAAAATTTTTTATAGTAATACAATTTTGACAAAAATTTGTATAGCAATAACATTTTAACAAAATTTGCTATAGAAATAAAATTTTGACAAAATTTTCTATAGAACTAAAATTGTGAAAAAAAAATATAGAAATAAAATTTTGACTAAATTTTCTGTAAGAATAAAATTTTGACAACATTTTATTTCTATAGAAAATTTTGTCAAAATTTTATTGCTAAAGAAATTTTTAACAAAATTTTATTTCTATAAAAAATTATGTTAAAATTTTATTTCTATAGAAAATTTTGTCAAAATTTTATTTCTACAGAAATTTTTGTCAAAATTTTATTTCTATACAAATTTTTTCAGCATTTTATTTCTATAGAAAATTTTGTCAAAATTTTATTCCTATAGAAAATTTTGTCAAAATGTTTGCATCGAAAGTTTTGTTCAAATTTCTTTTCTATAAAAAATTTCGCTAAAATTTTATTTCTATTTTTACAGAAAATTTTGTAAAAATTTTGTTTCTATAGAAAATTTTGTCAAAATTTTATTGCTATAAAAAATTTTGTCAAAATTTTATTTCTATAGAAAAACTTGTCTAAATTTTATTTCTATAGAAAATTTTGTCTAACTTTTTTCCTATAGAAAATTTTGTCAAAATCTTATTTATATCGAATGTTTTGTTAAATTTTCTTTTCTATAGAAAATTTCGCCAAAATTTTATTTCTATTTCTACAGAAAATTTTGTCAAAATTTTATTTCTGTAGAAAATTTTGTCAAAGTTTTATTTCTATGGAAAATTTTGTTATACTTTTATTTCTATTCATCAGGAATTGTACCCATCTACCAAAAAGTAAAAAATCTACAATTTTGGGTACCAACTATTGAAACCGTGTTCTCAGGAGGATTCTAGTCCGTTTGTCTGTCTGTGAAAACATGTTGCAATATATTTTTTTCCCGATTTTGCACAGGGAGCGGCATTCAAGCTATGAATGCTAAATTTGTTCAAAAAGTTAATGTTTAGGTATAGCTTTCATATAAATCTTTCGCTCGATATAGACTTAATTGTTCCCAGAGTCCTTTCCTTCCTTTGAATTCGCTTTGATTCAAAATTTGCATAAAGTGTTTAATTAATAGCCTCGTCAAGTGTGTCAAATTTCCATATATTTCATATATATCTTTCTATACGCCGGAGGGCAAAGTTTCACTCCGAAAATTCTCAAAACTTTGCACAGAGAGTACAATTAATATTTTAGCAATGTGTGTCAAATTGGGCAAAATTGGCTGAGATTTAAATATAGCCCCTATTGGTCCAAATATTGTCCAAAAACCCATAATTCACCATCTATTTAGCTGTGGCGATAGGTGGTGAAAAGTGGCTTCAATTATTTTAATTTTTTTCCAAGTGGGTTAAGATTACAATATATAGATATCGGAAAATAAACCTTTATCTACAAAATGGTAAAGAAATTCCAACAAATCTTGAAACTCGTTTTCCAAGCGTTTTATTTCTTTGCGTACGCAGACTATTAATCAAAAATTATTCATTATTTTCGCTCACGTTTGTTGAAAAATTTTGGTAAGGAACTAAGGCCTGTCATATACATTTGACATTTCCGCAATGGGGGCCTTGTGCAATGCTTTGCCAATTTGTGAAAGAGCCTTCAATAGTTGCTTGGTTTAGTTATGAAGCATATTGAAATTTGTATTCGAACAAAGTCTTCTAAGTGGCATTTTTTCTATCATAATCTACAAAAGCACAACAGATATTTCAGTATTCTCGCTGCTGTTTGATGTACCAAACAAATTCATTTTCTACAAGAGCTAGGTGTAGCTGAACGTCTTTAGAAATTCGAAAGTTTTTAGTTAACAAAGAACACGTTCCTCATTAAATGTATACTCGTATAAGAATACATGACAATTTTTTGGCTTCCATCAAATTATTATAAGATGTAAATATAAATTATATGAATAGCTGTCATCAAGTATGAAAGCGGCCTTTAAATTTATATCTAAGTTTGAACCAATATCTTGCACATTAAAGGGATAGCACAAGAGCTTGTGGTCTCCGATTAAACTAACGGACCCCAAAAGCATAAAAAGATTTTTTTCTTATTTGCTTTTAATGATCAATGTAATATTTAAGTTTTTAATTCTTTGTGATGGGCTATTTTTGGTCAATTTTTTTAAGATGCAAATAAAACAAATTTATTATTTAAAGGGAGATTTTTAGCTATTATCTTAACATTAAACCGATGTTGTCAAAACGATAATATACGTTTCATTGTTGTTGTTGGAACATCAGATTGTATCCAGATCAAGGAACTCTTCGACAAGGATTTGATGTTTCCAGAGTGAAATGGTGATGAGTCGGGGTAGGTTTGGCTGGACAGACGATATTTGTAGATGGTTTCCGGACCCGGAGGCAACAGAAGACTTCTACCATTTTTGGGCCAGTGTCCAGCCTTATCCTTTGGAAGAAACAAATTACTGGGCCATTTTTTCTTTCAGGAAATAACGGATGGACAGTAATCTAAAGGATATACTTGTCTTCATCAAGGCCTCCAGATGGAAGCACTAGAAAGCTCTTTCCGTGAAACTCGTATGCTCGAATGATTGACGAAGATGAAGAAAAACAACTATGAGGAAACACAATGGATCAACATGGTCTAAGTGAGTATACTAATAGTCTCCCTTTTTAATTGATCGCATATGTATCACGGTTGCCACAGTTGGTAGAATTCTACCAAAAATGGTAGATTTTTTATTGCTTGGTAGATTACCAAACTATTTTTAATGTTCTGGTAGATTTTTAACGTTTTGACAGATTTTGCAATTCATACACAGAAATAAAATTTTGACAAAATGTTCTATAGAAATGAAGTTTACACGAAACTTTCCATAAAACTCAAATTTTGACAAATCTTTCTATAGAAAAAATTTACAAAATTTTATATAAAAATTCGAAAATTTTCTATAAAAATAAAATTTTGACAACGTATTCTATAGAAATGAAATTTTGACAAAATTTTCTTTAGATATAAAATTTTGATAAAATTTTCCATAAAAATAAAATTTTGACAAAATTTTCTTTAAAAATAAAATTTTGACAAAATTTTCTATAGAAATAAAATTTTGACAAAATTTTCTATAGAAATAAAATTTTGACAAAATTTTCTATAGAAATAAAATTTTGACAAAATTTTCTATAGAAATAAAATTTTGACAAAAATTGTGACAAAATTTTCTTTAGAAATAAAATTTTGACAAAATTTTCTATAGAAATAAAATTTTGACAAAATTTTCTATAGAAATAAAATTTTGACAAAATTTTCTATAGAAATAAAATTTTGACAAAATCTTCTATAGAAATAAAATATTGACAAAATTTTCTATAGAAATAAAATTTTGACAAAATTTTCTATAGAAATACACCTTTGACAAAATTTTCTACGGAAATAAAATTTTGACAATATTTTCTATAGAAACAACATTTTGAAAAAATTTTCTATAGAAACAAAATTTTGACAAAATTTTCTATAGAAATAAACCTTTGACAAAATTATCGAAATAAAATTTTGACAAAATTTTCTATAGAAATAAAATTTACACGAAACTTTCCATAAAACTGAAATTTTAAAAAATTTTCTATAGAAAAAATTGACAAATTTTTCTATACATTTTCTTTTTTCAAAATTTTCTATAAAAATAAAATTTTGACAAAATTTTCTATAGAAATAAAATTTTGACAAAATTTTCTTTAGATATAAAATTTTGACAAAATTTTCTACGGAAATAAAATTTTGACAAAAATTTCTATAGAAATAAAATTTTGACAAAACTTTCTATAGAAACAAGTAAGGAAAGTCTAAAGTCGGGCGTGGCCGACTATATTATACCCTGCACCACTTTGTAGATCTAAATTTTCGATACCATATCACATCCGTTAAATGTGTTGGGGGCTATATATAAAGGTTTGTCCCAAATACATACATTTAAATATCACTCGATCTGGACAGAATTTGATAGACTTCTACAAAATCTATAGACTCAAAATTTAAGTCTGCTAATGCACTAGCGTGGAACACAAAGTTAGTAAAAAATATGGGAAACATTTAAATCTGAAGCAATTTTAAGGAAACTTCGCAAAAGTTTATTTACGATTTATCGCTCGATATATATGTATTAGAAGTTCAGGAAAATTAGAGTCATTTTTACAACTTTTCGACTAAGCAGTGGCGATTTTACAAGAAAAAGGTTGGTATTTGACCATTTTTGACGAAATCAGAAAAACATATATATCCCTTTCCGACCGTGTACGCACAATTGTGCGTGTAAGTTTAAGGCTCTATAATTTCTTTAATATATGACGTACTGCGATAAGAGCGGCAGAACAATAATTGTATATGCTCTCTCTTTGTCTAAGAATGTGAAGAACCGTTATAAATATTTGCTTTTCCTATTAATTTTGTAGTTTCAGCAGTGTATTTTGCGCATTTGTAAAAATGAGTGGAAGAAGTAAGTTTGCAAATAAATTAAAATTATTTAAATTGTGGAATATTTCATCAAACAAGTGTTTTCAATAAAAAAACATATTAGATATTGTATGCAAACAGTAACTTCGTGATTATTTTGTGTTTTTTGATATTTTTACGTCCGGACTTTTACCGGAATTTAGCGGACTGCAACAATTGTGCGTATCCTGAAAAAACAGGATACAGGATCAAACTGAACAAACTTAATAATTTAAAATGTTCTATGTACACATAAATAACAGAATTAAAAAATTTAGGAAAATCTATCACGTGGATCGGCTATAGGTCGGAAAGGGATATGGGAGCTATATCTAAATCTGAACCGATTTCAACCAAGTTTGGCACACATAGCTACAATGCTAATTCTACCTCCTATGCAAAATTTCAATTAAATCGGAGTAAAAGATTGGCCACTGTGGTCATATGAGTGTAAATCGGGCGAACGATATATATGGGAGCTATATCTAAATCTGAACCGATTTCAACCAAGTTTTGCACACTTGACTATAAGACTAAGTGTTACGTTTGTACAAAATTTCAAGCAAATCGGTATAAAACTCTGGCTTCTGGGTCCATATAGTGCATATCGGGCGAAAGATATATAAGGGAGCTATATCTAAATCTGAACCGACTTCTTCCAAAATCAATAGGGTTCTATTCTGACCCAAATTAGGAACATGTGCCAAATTTGAAGGTGATTGGACTTAAATTGCGACCTAGACTTTGATCACAAAAATGTGTTCACAGACAGACGGACGGACGGGCGGACAGACGGACAGACGGACATGGTTATATCGACTCAGGGACCCACCCTGAGCATTATTGCCAAAAACACCATGTGTTCCACAGTGTGGCGCGGGGTATAATAAAATTTTGATAAAATTATCGAAATATTTTGACAACATTTTCTAAAGTATACAATTATTTCTCGAGCTTTATGGACAGATATAGATTAAGGAACATGGTTAATAGAGCCATTGAAAAGAAATCGCCAGATACAAATCTATACACGCCTGGACTGTACATGTTTCGGTTCGGGCGAATGAACCTTTCCACAGCCTTTAGTATAGATCTAGCTGGGAGAGATAACTCAATTTTGGGCCCTTTATGCTAACTCCTTATGGAGAAAACATTTGGGAAATTTCCTCTTACAAATTGAATCATCTTTTCTCCCACTGTAAATCATCTTTTCATATAATATACAAGTCCCTTAATCTTATTTTTATTTCGTTTTGTTACATAGTAATGCAACAACACGAAATTTATTTTTAGAAAGCTAATTTGTTAGAATTCACCTAAGTGGTAAACAGTCGAACAATGCTTATTGTTTCTACAGTCAACTACAACATATGACAATTAACATTCTTTTCCTCTGTTGGTTAAGCTACACTTGTAGTTTAGTCAATGTATGGTTTTAAGCTGAAATCAAAAAAAAAAACAACAACAATGATTAAAGAACAAAAACGAACAATAACAAAACAAAACGAATGAAAGAAATACAATTTTGACAAAATTATCGAAATATTTTGACAAAATTTTCTATAGGAAAAATTGACAAAATTTTCTATAAAAAATTTGTCAACATTGTCTATAAAAATAAAATTTTGACAAATTTTTCTATAGAAATTAAATTTTTACAAAATTTTCTATAGAAATCAAATTTTTTTTGACAAAAATTTTCTATAGAAATAAAATTTTGACAAAATTTTCTACAGAAGTAAAATATATAGAAGTAAAATTTTGATAAAATTTTCTATAGAAATAAAATTTTGACAAAATTTTCTATAGAAATAAACTTTTGACAAAATTTTCTATTGAAATAAAATTTCGACAAATTTTTCTGTAGAAATAAAATCTTAACAAAATTTTCTATAGAAATAAAATTTTGACAAAATTTTCTATAGATTTTTTTTGTTTGGTAGTTTTTTGGTAAAATTTTCTCCAAATTTTGGTAGATTATTTGTTTCCACGTCGTCAGGAGTGCGTGGAATAGAGGATAGGATATATTGCCCCACCATGGAGAACTCCCTGTCTCACTCTACGATGTCTTTACTGTTTATCCCTTAATTCCGTGAATGACTTTAAAACCCAACGCTTTGGCTCCTGAAATATTTTCGATGTCCTCACTGTCAAACATCTTTAGTTAGGTCTATAATTTAACTTACTAACGCCTGCAAATGATTGTAGTTTATTGTCAAAATGCGTGATCTGTTAAGAAAGTTCATCTCGTGCTTCTTCCATTTAATGACCAGTTTAATCGACCCACTTCAGTGGCTATATGGGCTATAGTGACTAAATTTCCAAGACTTATATTGTTAGCTTACGTAGTGTGCAAATTATCGCAACTGTATCGGCCAGTGTTAATAATGACCATCAATTCATCGATTCGTCACCGTTCGTAGTAGTTGGACCTCTTTTGCTCAACAACGTGAAAAAATTTGCCAAAATATTATAATAGAGCCAAGTTACACGAAAAGAAAAAATACTTTCCTCCTGAACGAAATTTTAGACAAAAGAAATTCTCCTTTCTTATAAAGTATTTTATTTTAGAGCAAATAAAACCGAATTTATAATAAGCGATTTAACTTTTTTATACCCTCCACTATAGGATGGGGGTATATTAACTTTGTCATTCCGTTATACACTCCACCATAGGATGGGGGTATATTAACTTTGTCATTCCGTTTGTAACACATCGAAATATTGCTCTAAGACCCCATAAAGTACAGCAAGCAGCAAAAGTCATGGTACCCCATACAAACAAAAAAATCTTTAGTAATTCCTCAAAAACTACTTCACAAAAGTTTTAAAATTTATTTTTATTTTATGTACTCACTCCTGTACTACAACACTACAAACAAAAAATTAACTTATTTGTCAAAACAAAATATTAAAAAAATGGAGATCTTGTTATATATAGCCCCCATATAAACTGATCCACAGATTTGACCTCCAGAGCCCCTTGGAAGAGCAAAATTCATCCGATTCGGTTGAAATTTGGTACGTGAATTTAGTACATGATATTTAACAACCATGCCAAAAGTGGCCCATATCAGCCCATAATCATATATAGCCCCCATATAAACCGATCCCGAGATTTGGTTTTGGAGCCACTTGGAGGAGCAAATTTCATCCGAGTCAATTGAAATTTGGTACATTGTGCTAGTATATGACCGTTAACAACCATGCCTAACTAGGTCCATATCGGTCTATAGCCCTCAGATAAATAGATCCCCAATCACACAAAAATTGGTCTATACCAAGTTCATGATTCTATATAGCCCACATATAAGCGACCCCATATTTCAATTCTGGCTCTCTACGTACTGTGCAAATATCCATATCGATTCGTAATTATTCGTAGACTTACCTATACATAACTTTTTTTGTCCAATATATACCACGTATGGACTAACTCACAATTTAGAAAACGATGTTAAGAAGTTTTAAGATACCACAACCCAATTAATTCGATTGTGGATGACAGTCTTTCGTAGAAGTTTGTACGCAATCCATGGTGGAGGGTAAATAAGATTCGGCCTGGCCGAACTTTCGACCGTATATACTTGTTTTAATCTTTTTTATTTGCTGTTAAAGAATTTTTTTTAGCGTCAAAAGAAAAATTTTCTGGTCTAAAATTTCGTTCCCCAAAACAGAAAACTTTTCTTTCAGTGTAGATAACTAGACAAAAACTGTCTTTATTTTAAAGAATACAACAATCCTTAAGGGAAGTTCAAAAGCATTGTATCCGAGTAATCTTTTGTTATATTTTTTTCAATTTTATGATTTTCCTTTACACCCAAATTTTAGACTAAAGAAATTCCTTTTTAATGAAAAATATTCTCTGCAAGAGCAAATAAAAGTGAATTTATGACAAACGATGCATTGATTACCTCTAATATTTTTCTAAAACTCTTTTTTTTCAGTGTACAATGCTGTCAGGTCATAGACCTGTGTTCTATCACCATTTCAGCCTAAATAAATTGGACATCTGTTATCAATAACGACAACAGCAAAACGAGTTTTTCGCAAAAAAAAACAAGCTCACTACGTTATGGTTAGTCCTATTAGGCAGTGCATCCTAATATTTAACTTGCTTCCTATTTCCATAACATTTTTGGTCTCCCAAAAAAAAATATTTGCACAAATC
The DNA here is from genome assembly GCF_050003625.1 of Haematobia irritans. NCBI lineage: Eukaryota > Metazoa > Arthropoda > Insecta > Diptera > Muscidae > Haematobia > Haematobia irritans. The sequence goes on along the minus strand of NC_134397.1, from coordinate 147,300,275 downwards.
ATTTTGTTCTTTTTTATGCTGAATTTCCATGCGAATGCACAACTCCTCTTCACATGGCCAAGATTTATGATAAAAAACCATTTTTATTTCATTTTCATTGGTGCTTAAAAGATTTTTGGCAATTTTCGCTGACTAACAATGATTTCATTTATCAGCATTAAATGGAATGGACCATGGAAATCTATTGCTATTCTAGTATACGATATCACCACCCTCACCCTAGAAACGACAGACGCATACCACCACATCCATGCATACATGTACGTGATAATGGACTAACAAAAGCATGGACAATATCCAAGTTATGGATTAGTTTTGTTCGGTCTAATATCCTGGTTTGTTTCATCTCCTCACTCCGCATGCCTTTCTCCCCTCTTTCCTTTATGCATTGCATATCATGCTATGTAGTTGTTGTAATCTCATCCAAATTCTGGTAGTTGAAGTTTTTCTTAGTATGAAAAGGATCGTTCGTGATTCAGTTTTTTGGATTTTTTTTTTTTCATTTGGCCAAGTTTGAAATGTCCCCAGTTTTGGTTTCATTTTGGTTTGCATAAATTTTATATGCTCTCAATTTATGGAACATATAACCATTACGAGAAATATGTAGAAACAATGATTCTTCCATCTGGACCAACTACACAAATTCTTTTGTTTGCTTTCGCTATTTGCTTTGGTCATAATAATGTCCAATTTCTGATGGTACCATTTGCATTGTCCCATTTGTATGATGATGTTCATTAGAACGATTACCATGCAAAATTTTTCTCTTTTAGCTAAGTTCACTTTGGATACCAGTAATAAATTACGTAGGCCAATGGTCATATAACGTTTCTACTGGAATGTTGATGTATTGTTGTCGGCAGTTGATTTGCCAAGAATGTTTGTTTACTTCAAGCAATAACTAGACGAGTTTTTGACTGGGCGGATGCCCAGGGAGCATGGTAGAATTAACGCATTGAGCTCTCAAATTATAACAATTTGAAGAACGGTCAGTTTCATGTAGCTCCACTAGGCATTCATAGCAAAATTCCAAAACTAAAACAAGTAAGGAAAGTCTAAAGTCGGGCGGGGCCGACTATATTATACCCTGCACCACTTTGTAGCTCTAAATTTTCGATACCATATCACATCCGTCAAATGTGTTGGGTGCTATATATAAAGGTTTGTCCCAAATACATACATTTAAATATCACTCGATTTGGACAGAATTTGATAGACTTTTACATAATCTAACTTAACATACTAATTGTACTCCTAGTGCAAAATTACAACCAAATTGGGCCAAAACTCTGGCTTCTGGGGCCATATAAGTCCATATCGGGCGAAAAATATATATGGAAGCTATATCTAAATCTGAACCGATTTCAATCAAATTTGGCACACTTGACTACACTACTAGTTGTATTGCTAGTGCAAAATTTCAATCAAATTGGGCCAAACCTCTGGCATCTAGGACCATATTAGTCCATATCGGGCGAAAGATATATATGGGAGCTATATCTAAATCTGAACCGATTTCAACCAAATTTGGCACACATGTCTACACTACTAATTGTACTTCTAGTGCAAAATTTCAAGCTAATCGGGATAAAACTCTGGCTTCTGGGTCCATATAAGTGCATATCGGGTGAAAGATATATTGGAGCTATATCTAAATCTGAATTGATTTCAACCATAATGCTAAATCTACTCCCTGTGCAAAATTTCAACCAAATTGGGCCGAAACTCTGGCTTTTAGGACCATATTAGTCCATATCGGGCGAAAGATATATATGGGAGCTATATCTAAATCTGAACCGATTTCAATCAAATTTTGCACACTTGACTATACTACTAATTGTACTCCTAGTGCAAAATTTCAACCAAATTCGGTCAAAAATCTGGCGCCGTATAAGTCCATATCGGGCGAAAGATATGTATGGGAGCTATATCTAAATCTGAACCGATTTCAATCAAATTTTGCACACTTGACTATACAACTAAGTGTTATGTTTGTACAAAATTTCAAGCAAATCGGTATAAAACTCTGGCTGCTGGGTCCATATTAGTGCATATCGGGCGAAAGATATATATGGGAGCTATATCTAAATCTGAACCGATTTCTTCCAAAATCAATAGGGTTCTATTCTGACCCACATTAGGAACATGTGCCAAATATGAAGGCGATTGGACTTAAATTGCGACCTAGACTTTGATCACAAAAATGTGTTCACAGACAGACGGACGGACGTACAGACGGACAGACGGACATGGTTATATCGACTCAGGGACCCACCCTGAGTATTACTGCCAAAGACACCATGTGTCTATCTCGTCTCCTTCTGGGTGTTACAAGCATATGCACTAACTTATAATACCCTGTTCCACAGTGTGGCGCAGGGTATAACAAGTATATACAGCAGTAAGTTCGGCCGGGCCGAATCTTAAATACCCACCACCATGAACCAAATATTAGGGTTTCCTTTGAAATTTCAGGAGGGCTTGAGAACTTGAGGACACTTCCCAAAAATAAATTTAAAGATTTCACCTATGAGGACTATATCAGATTCTGGATTTATAAGAACCATTTTTGTTTGAGTTTAAGAGGAATCATTAACATCTCTTGTAAGTGTGCAAGAAAATTATAAAATAACGTCTTGATTTGAAATCTTAAATCTGTAGAAGTAAAATCTGGAAATTTTTCATTGAGTTTCAAGCAATTTTCATGAACAGTGCTCCTTCTACACTCTCAAGAAGTGAAGTCGGTCTATATGGAGGCATTACCAAATGGACCGATAAAAACTTAATCCGATACACGTTTTTGTGAGCCTAAAATACGAGAACATTTCAATTTCAGGCAAATCAGATAAAAACTGCGGTTTCTGTAAGCCCAAGAATAAAATCGGGAGATCGGTCTATATGGGGGCTATACCAAAATATGGAACGATACTCACCATTTTGGGCACACGTATTTGTGGTCCTACAATACCTCTAGATTTCCAAATTCAGGTAAATTGAATAAAAACTGCGGTTTCTATAAGCCCAAGAAGTAAAATCGGGAGATCGGTCTATATGGGGGCTATACCAAAATATGGACCGATACTCACAATTTTTGGCACTCGTATTTGTGGTCCTACAGTACCTCTAGATTTCCAATTTCAGGTAAATTGAATAAAAACTGCGGTTTCTATAAGCCCAAGAAATAAAATCGGGAGATCGGTCTATATGGGGGCTATACCAAAACATGGACCGATACTCACCATACTCACACCTCTTTATGGTCATAAAATACCTCTAGATTTCAAATTTCAGGCAAATTGGATAAAAACTACAGTTTCTATAAGCCCATAAGTAAAATCGGGAGATCGGTCTATATGAGGGCTATACCAAAATATGGATCGATACTCACAATTTTTGGCACACGTATTTGTGGTCCTACAATACCTCTAGATTTCCAATTTCAGGCAAATTGGATAAAAACTACGATTTCTATAAGCCCAAGTCCCCAAATCGGGAGGTCGGTTTATATGGGGACTATATCAAAACCTGGACCGATATAGCCCATCTTCGAACTTGACTTGCCTGCAGACAAAAGACGAGTTTGTGCAAAATTTCAGCACGATTGCTTCATTATTGATGACTATAGCGTGATTACAACAGACAGCCAGACAGACAGACAGCCAGACAGACAGACAGACAGACAGACAGACAGACGGATAGACGGACATCGTTATATCGTCTTAGAATTTCTCCCTGATCAAGAATATATATAATTTATATAGTCGGAAATCGATATTTCGATGTGTTACAAACGGAATGACAAACCTATTATACCCCCGTCACCATTCTGTGGTGGTGGGTATAAATATTGGAAATATTTAAATTGCATAAAATTTCGCAAATCTGCATTTATGATTGATAGGTCGATATATACGAATTAGAGTATAGGTAAATTTGAATAATTTTTGAGAGTTTTCGACGTAACAGTGACGGTTTTACAAGGAACATGTGGGTTTTTGGCCATATTTGATAAAACCGGAAGAACATATATATGGGGGCTTTAACTAATTCTGAACCGCACGCAGAGAAGGAATATGATCACCTCAAAATGTTATTTTTGGATGGTGACCATGTAACATGTTTATGGCAAAAATGTTATTTTCTCGCCAAAAATAATATGCTTGCCGAAATCAGATACATAACCTCCGAGAAAATAACATGGTTGCGACAAACATGTTACATGGTCACCATTCAAAAATAACATTTTGCTCTTGAAACATGGTTGAGGTGATCATATTCCTTCTCTGGGTGCGATTTTGATAAAATTTGGTACACATTGCTAAACTTTTAATTTACCACTCAGTGCAAAACTTCAAAATTTTCGAAATGAAACTTTGGCCTCCGTGGTCATATGAATCTAAATCGGACGAATATATATGGTAGTTATATCTAAATCTGAACCGATTTTGACCAAATTTGGCATGTGTAGCAAGAATGTTAGTCACGTAAATCGGTGTGAAATTTTGACACCTGGAGCCATATAAGTGCGTATTGGACAAAAGATATACATAAGGCAGCTATATCTAAATCTGAATCAATTTCAACTAAATTTGGCATGTATAGTAAAAATGTTATTTCCATTCCCTGTGCATAATTTCAAGTAAATCGAAAGGATTAACCGTAGATTTTGATCTACGGTGGTCATATGACTGTAAATCGGACAACAGATATATATGGGAGCTATATCTAAATCAGAACCGATTTCAACCAAATGCGGTATACATATTTATAATGTGAGTTCTACTCCCTATTAAAAATTTTACCTAACTCGGGGTAAAACTTTGGCCAATGAGGCCATAGGAGTGTAAATCGGGCGAATGCTATATATGGGAGCTATAACTAAATCTGAACCGATTTCAACCAAATTCGGTATGAATATTTATAAAGTTAATTATACTCCCGGTACAAAATTTCACGTAAATCGGAACAAAATATTGGCCTCTGGGACCATAGGAGTGTAAATCGGGCGAAAGCTATATATGGGAGCTGTATCTAAATCTGAACCGATTTTAATAAAATTTGGCACACATAACTATACCATTAAACATACCTCCAGTGCAAAATTTGAAGCAAATCACGGCAAAAACTCTGGTTTTTGATACCAGATAAGTGCAAATCGGGTGAAAGATATATATGAGAGCTATATCTAAATCTGAACCGTTTTCAACCAAATTTGCTACACTTACCGATACTATTAAACGTACTCCTTGTGCAAAATTTGACAAAGTCATGGCAAAACACTGGCTTTTGAGGCCATATAAGTTCAAATCGGACGAAAGATATATATGGGAGCTATATCTAAATATGAACCGATTTCAACTAAATTTGGCACATAATTTGAAGCAAAACAGGGCAAAACTCTGGCTTTTGAGGTCATATAAGTGGAAATCGGACGAAACATATATATGAGAGCGTTATCTAAGTCTGCACCGATTTGGCTGATATTTTGCATATTGTACGAGAGCCCCAAAACATTTTAAGAAAATAGGTTGATAAATATGTGAATTATGACCAGATTGGTGATAAATATATATGGCAGCTATATTTAAATCTGAACCGATTTTTTTTCTAAATCTATAGCGATTGTCTGTGAGCCAAAGTAAAACTGTGTGTCAAATTTGAGGACGATCGGACTTAAACTGTGAGCTGTATTTTGCACACAGAATTACCTATACAGACAGACGGACGGACAGACAGACATACAGACAGCTAGACGGACATCGCTAAATCGACTCAGAATTTAATTCTAAGACGATCGGTATACTAAACGATAGGTCTCAGACTTTTCCTTCTTTGCTTTACATACAAATGCACTAACATATTATACCCTGTACCATAGTAGTGGTGAAGGATATAAATATGGGAAATATGTTATGAGAAACATTTAAATCTGAACCAATTTTGAGGAAACTTCGCTAAAGTGTATTTATGATTTATTTGTCGATAGGTATGTATTAGAAGTATAGGCAAATTGTAGAAATTTTTACACGTTTTCGACTTAAAGGGTGATACGGTCAAAATTTGGTCAATATAAACTTGACGTATTTCTTTCAATTTTGCATTTTAAAAACCTGAACACCCCTCATTTTGAAGGAGTGTGTGTGTAGAATAGTGCTCCTATTTTGATTTTGGAATTCACTCTTCAGTTGTCAAAATGCCGTCCAAGCAAGAAGAGCAGCGTATCAAAATTTTGCTCGCGCATCGTGAAAATCCGAGCTACTCGCACGCAAAGCTGGCAAAATCGCTAAAAGTTGCCAAATCAACCGTTACAAATGTAATTAAAGTGTTTGGGGAACGTTTGTCGACAGCCAGGAAGTCTGGATCGGGGGCAAATCGAAAACCGGAAGCCGCTGAGACGACAAAGAGAGTTGCCGGTAGTTTCAAGCGAAACCCTAACCTCTCTCTTCGAGATGCCGCAAATAAGCTGGGTGTATCGTCTACAACCGTGCATCGAGCCAAAAAACGAGCCGGACTATCGACTTACAAGAAGGTAGTGACTCCAAGTCGCGATGATAAACAAAATACGACGGACAAAGCGCAATCCCGGAGGCTGTACACGACGATGCTGACGAAGTTTGACTGCGTGGTAATGGACAACGAAACCTACGTCAAAGCCGACTACAAGCAGCTTCCGGGACAGGAGTTTTATACGGCAAAATGAAGGGGAAATGTAGTAGATATTTTCAATCACATAAAATTGTCAAAGTTCGCAAAGAAATATCTGGTTTGGCAAGCCATCTGTACCTGTGGCTTGAAAAACATCATTTTCATAGCTTCCGGGACTGTCAACCAAGAAATTTACGTTAAAGAGTGTTTGAATAAACGTCTGCTGCCTTTGCTGAAGAAACACGGTTGTTCCGTACTGTTTTGGCCGGATTTGGCATTACGGTCAAAAGGCCATGGAGTGGTACGCCGCCATCAACGTGCAGGTGGTTCCCAAGGATAAGAACCCTCCCAACACGCCAGAGCTCCGCCCAATTGAGAAATACTGGGCTATTGGCAAGCGGAACCTAAAGAAGACCAAAAAAACTGCTAAGGACGAGCAGCAGTTCAAGTCAAACTGGCTTTCTGCGGCGAAGAAGGTGGACAAGGTGGCTGTACAAAATCTGATGGCAGGTGTCAACCGTGAGGCCCGGCAATTCGGATTTGGAAAAGCGAAAGCCTAACTGAATATTTTTCCTGAATTTTATACTAATTGAACTTGAAAAAGAAATTTAATTTGATTTTTTAAATAAACGATCAATGGAAAACGCGTGTAAATCGGTGAACACGCGTTTTCCATTGACCGTTTTCCCAAATTTTGACCGTATCACCCTTTAGCAGTGGCGATTTTATAAGGAAAATGTGGGTAATTTGGTCATTTTTGCCCAAATCGGAAAAACATATATATGGAAGCTATATCTAAATCTGAACCGATTTCAACCAAATTTGCATAGTTACTATGCTATTTCTCCTCCCTGTGCAAATTTCACGTAAATCGGACTACACATTGGACCTCTGTGGTCCTATGACGGAAAATTGGGCGAAAGATATATATGGGAAATTTATCTAAATCTAAGCCAATTTCAACATTGGCATGCATATGTTACACTGAAAAAAAAATATTATCCTTGAGGCCAAAGATTTCATGTCCTTAAAATACGAATGCAAATTTTGCTTCGCATAAAAGACGCATTTCTCTAATATAAATTTTTTTTCTTTGTCCAAAAGTCGATAAACTTTTCAATGAAGGGTAAAAAATAGAAAAATGAAGGGTAAAAAATAGAAAATTTCGCAATAAATCTATTCTCCTTAATATTCATGCTTAGGCTCAATGATTTAGGCTCAAATAGGCGATTCACATTGCACCACGGTATTTCCCGGTGGTGCTATAGCACTTCATTTTGTCAAATTTTCCTCTCATTGGAAGGGAATTAATAAATTCCTACATTGCCATCCCATAGATCCAATTAATTACCTCTTAATGCTGGGGAATATGAGCATCAAATATTGACGCATATATGACTCACTCAAAGATTTTCAAATTAATTTTGTTCTACTAATTGGAATTCGTTTTATTCAACATTTGACAAAGTAGTGCATTGGAAGCATTGCCATCCAATACTCTGGCCACCTATTGACCTAAGGACATACAAAATTTATAACAAGGCCAAAATAGAATGGTGACACACAATATTTTGAAGTACCTTCTGTGGGGACACATTCCACCAAGGATGCCACAAAACAATCTTCATTAATCGTGGCAATGACTTGGGATATTCAAGGCCTGTCTCCTTAATTAAATTAAAGACAACAATCAAAATACTCATGAGATTAATGCTCATTGCTGGTCCTTTATTTTGGTGAGTTTTTTTTTTCTTTGGATGGTGGATTTTGTTTGTTATAGCTTCACTTTTATATCTTCAGTATGCCATAGAGAACGTTTTTGCCCATGCATTTAAGGTCTATCAAGCACAAAGACCCTGGCGTGGCATAATTTTGCTCTTATTTCAGTTCGACGACTTGTATAAGGAGTGTGTGTGTGTGTGTTGTTATGAGTGTGTGAGTTTATGAATCTTTTGGCTTTATGAAATTCTCAAAAAGAAGACACATTTTTTTTGTCGTATCTTACACTTAAACCATGGCTATGCAGCCACCCATAGGAATTTCTATAAATTTCCTCGGGGCAGCTTTCAAGGACAGCCTACTACACAGCTGATATCACACACATTACACTACGACGACGACTACTACAACCACCTTACAAAAAGCTAACAGAGTTTTTCTATGTCGAAGCGGCTTGAAAATACACACACACAAGTGCCATTAAGTGTAGACACACATACACATTTTAACTCACCACACCACCTATCTCTTATTTTGGCACAAACTCACGTACACACTAACGTATTTTCTGCTATCAAAGTCTTCAAAGAGCGTATGCTTTGCCTAAACCAAAGAAATAAGCCCAAGTGTGAATCTGTTTGAAAAGTCAGTCCTTTGTGAGTTTACCGAATGCGTGTGGCAAATAAAAAAACCGTTTCACTGTTGCATAGTGGATGGTGATTCAAATGTGTGTTCACAACACAAAGCAAATAAGACTTTTTAAACAGTCTAATGATACGAAAAAATGAAAGACATTTATGTAATTGAGTAGCTGACACGATGTGTTGCCATTTCAAATAATCGTATTTTTTGTGAGAAAAAAATTTTTTTGAAAAAATATTTTTTATAGATTCCAATGAGAACAAGTATTTAATGGCCATTCCGAATATTGCACAGAAAAAAGTAAACAGTTTTACAGGAAGCATGAACATAATTACGTCTTTAATTAAAAAAATAATTGATACAATGATTGTTTAATCAAACTAACAACACAAAGTTAGTTAAGAAAATGTGTGAAAAATATTTGCGTTTTTTATTAAACCATCAATTGTTCCCATTAACAATTTAATTTAAAACAAGTATATACGACCGTTAGTTCGGCCTGGCCGAATCTTATGTACCCTCCACCATGGATTGCGTAGAAACTTCTACGAAAGACTGTTATCCACAATCGAATTACTTGGGTTGTGGTATCTTAAAACTTCTTAACATCGTTTTCTAAATTGTTAGTTAGTCCATACGTGGTATATATTAGACAAAAAAGGTATGTTAAGTCTACAAATAATTACGAATCGATATGGACTTTTGCACGGTACGTAAAGAGCCAGAATTGAAATATGGGGGTCGCTTATATGTGGGCTATATAACATATAATTATGAACTTGATATGGACCAATTTTTGTGTGATTGGGGATCGATTTATCTGAGGGCTATATATAACTATAGACCGATATGGACATAGTTAGTCATGGTTGTTATTGGCCACATACTAGCACAATGTACCAAATTTCAACTGACTCGGATGAAATTTGCTTCTCCAAGTGGCTCCAAAATCAAATCTCGGGATCGTTTTATATGGGGGCTATATATGATTATGGACTGATATGGACCACTTTTGGCATGGTTGTTAAATATCGTATACTAACACCACGTACCAAATTTCAACCAGATCGGATGAATTTTGCTTCTCCGCAAGGCACCCGTGGTCAAATCTGGGGATCTGTTTATAAGGGGGCTATATATAATTATGGACTGATATGAACCAATTCCTGCATGGTTGTTGGATACTATATACTAACATCACGTACCAAATTTCAACCGAATCGGATGAATTTTGCTCTTCCAAGGGGCTCCGGAGGTCAAATCTGGGGATCGTTTTATATGGGGCTATATATAATTATGGGCCGATTTCGACCAACTTTTGCATTGGTGTTTGAGTCAACTGAATCAGATGAATTTTGGTCTCCCAAGAGGCTCCGGAGATCAAATCTGATGGTCGGTTTATATGGGGGTTATATATAATTATGGACCGATGTGGACTAATTATTGCATGGTCATTAGAGACGATATACTAACACCATGTACCAAATTTCAGCCGGATCGGATGAAATTTGCCTCTCTTAGAGGCTCGGCAAGCCAAATCGGGGGATCGGTTTATATGGTGGCTATATATAATTATGGACCGATGTGGACCAATTTTTGCATGGTTGTCAGAGACCATATACAAACACCATGTACCAAATTTCAGCCGAATCGAATGAAATTTGCTTCTCTTAGAAGCTCCGCAAGCCAAATTGGGCGATCGGTTTATATGGGGGCTATATATAATTATTTACCGATGTGGGCAAATTTTTGCCTAGTTGTTAGAGATCTTATACCAACACCATGTACCAAATTTCAGCTGGATCGAATGAAATTTGCTTCCCTTAGAGGCTCCGCAATCCAAATCTGGGGATCGGTTTATATGGGGGCTATATATAATTATTAACCGATTTCAACCAATTTTTGCGTGGGTGTTTGAGGCCATATATTAACATCACGTACCAAATTTCAACAGAATCAGATGAATTTTGCTCCTCCAAGAGGCTCCGGAGGTCAAATCTGGGTATCGGTTGATATGGGGGCAATATATAATTTTGGACCGATGTGGACCAATTTTTGCATGGTCATTAGAGACCATATACTAACACCATGTACCAAATTTCAGCCGGATCGGATGAAATTTGCGTCCCTTAGAGGCTCCGCAAGCCAAATCGGTTTATATGGAGGCTATATATAATTATTGACCGATGTGGACCAATTTTTGCATCGTCATTAGAGACCATATACTAACACCATGTACCAAATTTCAGCCGGATCGGATGAAATTTGCGTCCCTTCGAGGCTCCGCAAGCCACATCGGGGGATCGGTTTATATGGAGGCTATATATAATTATTGACCGATGTGGACCAATTTTTGCATAGTTGTTAGAGACCATACACCAACACCATGTACCAAATTTCAGCCGAATCGAATGAAATTTGCTTCTCTTAGAGGCTCCGCAAGCCAAATTGGGGGATCGGTTTATATGGGGGCTATATATAATTATGGACCGATGTGGACCAGTTTTTTGCATTGTTGTTAGAGACCATATACCAATACCATGTACCAAATTGCAGCCCGATCGGATGAAATTTGCTTCTCTCAGAGGATTCGCAAGCGAAATCTGGGGGTCCGTTTATATGGGGGCTATACGTAAAAGTGGACCGATATGGCCCACATCAATAACAACTACTTGTGCCTAGTTTCAAGTCGATAGCTTGTTTCGTTCGGAAGCTAGCGTGATTTCAACAGACGGACGAACGGACAGGCTTAGATCGACTCAGTATTTCACCACGACCCAGAATATATATACTTTATGGGGTCTTAGAGCAATATTTCGTTGTGTTACAAACGGAATGACAAAGTTAATATACCCCCATCCTATGGTGGAGGGTATAAAAATGTGTGAAAAATATTCGGTTTTTATTAAACCATCAATTGTTCCCATTAACAATTTAATTTAAAAAAAAATCCATGTCGATTGCAAAACCCAATGAATTGTTTCACTGATTTAATTAAAAAGTTTATCTAAATAATTAATAGAATCAATTAAAACAAGTATATACGGCCGTAAGTTCGGCCAAGCCGAAGCTTATGTACCCTCCATCATGGATTGCGTAGGAACTTCTTCTAAACACTGCCATCCACAATCGAATTACTTAAGTTGCGGTAACGCTTGCCGATGGCAAGGTATCTTAAAACTCCTAACACCATCTTCTAAATTGTATGTAAGTCCATACGTGGTATATATTAAATCAAAAAAGATCGATCGAATACGTATATAATTCAGTTTGACAAAGTAGACATACAATTTTGACAAAATTTTCTACAGAAATAAAATTTTAACAAAATTTTCTATAGAAATAAAATTTTCACAAAATTTTCTATAAAAATAAAAATTTTGACAAAATATTCTATCGAAAGAAAATTTTGACAAAAATTTCTACAGAAATAAAATTTTAACAAAATTTTCTATAGAAATAAACATTTGACAAAATTTTCTATAGAAATAAAATCTTGCTCCTCCAAGAGGCTCCGGAGGTCAAATCTGGGTATCGGTTGATATGGGGGCAATATATAATTTTGGACCGATGTGGACCAATTTTTGCATGGTCATTAGAGACCATATACTAACACCATGTACCAAATTTCAGCCGGATCGGATGAAATTTGCGTCCCTTAGAGGCTCCGCAAGCCAAATCGGTTTATATGGAGGCTATATATAATTATTGACCGATGTGGACCAATTTTTGCATCGTCATTAGAGACCATATACTAACACCATGTACCAAATTTCAGCCGGATCGGATGAAATTTGCGTCCCTTCGAGGCTCCGCAAGCCACATCGGGGGATCGGTTTATATGGAGGCTATATATAATTATTGACCGATGTGGACCAATTTTTGCATAGTTGTTAGAGACCATACACCAACACCATGTACCAAATTTCAGCCGAATCGAATGAAATTTGCTTCTCTTAGAGGCTCCGCAAGCCAAATTGGGGGATCGGTTTATATGGGGGCTATATATAATTATGGACCGATGTGGACCAGTTTTTTGCATTGTTGTTAGAGACCATATACCAATACCATGTACCAAATTGCAGCCCGATCGGATGAAATTTGCTTCTCTCAGAGGATTCGCAAGCGAAATCTGGGGGTCCGTTTATATGGGGGCTATACGTAAAAGTGGACCGATATGGCCCACATCAATAACAACTACTTGTGCCTAGTTTCAAGTCGATAGCTTGTTTCGTTCGGAAGCTAGCGTGATTTCAACAGACGGACGGACGGACAGGCTTAGATCGACTCAGTATTTCACCACGACCCAGAATATATATACTTTATGGGGTCTTAGAGCAATATTTCGTTGTGTTACAAACGGAATGACAAAGTTAATATACCCCCATCCTATGGTGGAGGGTATAAAAATGTGTGAAAAATATTCGGTTTTTATTAAACCATCAATTGTTCCCATTAACAATTTAATTTAAAAAAAAATCCATGTCGATTGCAAAACCCAATGAATTGTTTCACTGATTTAATTAAAAAGTTTATCTAAATAATTAATAGAATCAATTAAAACAAGTATATACGGCCGTAAGTTCGGCCAAGCCGAAGCTTATGTACCCTCCATCATGGATTGCGTAGGAACTTCTTCTAAACACTGCCATCCACAATCGAATTACTTAAGTTGCGGTAACGCTTGCCGATGGCAAGGTATCTTAAAACTCCTAACACCATCTTCTAAATTGTATGTAAGTCCATACGTGGTATATATTAAATCAAAAAAGATCGATCGAATACGTATATAATTCAGTTTGACAAAGTAGACATACAATTTTGACAAAATTTTCTACAGAAATAAAATTTTAACAAAATTTTCTATAGAAATAAAATTTTCACAAAATTTTCTATAAAAATAAAAATTTTGACAAAATATTCTATCGAAAGAAAATTTTGACAAAAATTTCTACAGAAATAAAATTTTAACAAAATTTTCTATAGAAATAAACATTTGACAAAATTTTCTATAGAAATAAAATCTTGGTAGATTATTTGTGGCTCGAGTGGCAACCATGATTATGAACCGGATAAAATTTGAACAAAATTTTCTATAAAAATAAAATTTTGAGAAAGATGAAAATTTTATTATGAACCGAATAAAATTTTAACAAAATTTTCTCTAGAAATAAAATTTTGACAAAATTTTCTATAGAAATAAAATTTTGACAAAATTTTCTATAGAAATAAAATTTTGGTAGATTATTTTTGGCTCTAGTGGCAACCATGATTAAGAACCGATATAGACCAATTTTTGTGTGATTGGACCAATTTTGGTATGGTTGTTAGCGACCATATACTAACACCACCTTCCTAATTTGAACCGGATCGGATGAATTTTTCTCCTCCAAGAGGCTCCGGAGGTTAAATCTGGAGAACGTTTTATATGGGGGCTATATATAATTATGGACCGATATGGACCAATTCTGTCACGGTTGTTAGAGACCATATACCAACATCGTGTACCAAATTTCAGCCGAATCGGATGAAATTTGCTTCTCTTTGAGGCTCCGCAAGCTAAATCTGGGGATCAGTTTATATGGGGGTTATATATAATTATGGACCGATGTGGACCAATTTTTGCATGGTTGTTAGAGACCATATACTAACATCATGTACCAAATTTCAGCCGGATCGGATGAAATTTGCTTGTCGTTTAGGCTCCGCAAGCCAAATCTGGGGATCGGTTTATATGGGGGCTATATATAATTATGGACCGATATGGACCAATTTTTGCATGGTTGTTAGAGACCATACACCAACACTATGTACCAAATTTCAGCCAGATCGGATAAAATATGCTTCTGTTAGAGGCTCCACAACCCAAATCTGAGGGTCACTTTATATGGGGGCTATACGTAAAAGTGGACCGATATGGCCCATTTGCAATACCATCCGACCTACATCGATAACAACTACTTGTGCCAAGTTTCAAGTCGATAGCTTGTTTCGTTCGGAAGTTAGCGTGATTTCAACAGACGGACGGACGGACGGAAGGACGGACATACTTAGATCGACTCAGAATTTCACCACGACCCAGAATATATATACTTTATGGGGTCTTAGAGCAATATTTCGATGTGTTACAAACGGAATGACAAAGTTAATATACCCCCATCCTATGATGGAGGGTATAAAAACTGATTGAGTTTTCCAATCGACATCAATTAAACATTTTATTGAATCAATTAAAAATTTAATTGATTTTTGTCATCAACGTCGAAAAATCATGTACCCTGTATTAATTAAAGCACCTTCTCCCACGTTCCCTATAAATTTCAAGTAAATCGTCTTCCCGTCCGAATATCACAAAATCAGATATCCCATAATAATTTCATAACCTCCCCACGTCCTCTGTAAATTGCAAGTAAATTGGAAAAGTTTAATAATTGCTTCACTGCATGTACTTAAAAAGAAAGAAGATCTTCTATTTTCCCCGACCAAATATTAAAAAACCAGATACCTTTGAGGTATATTTCATAATCTACTCCAGATTCTCCATAAAATTTCAATAAGTCGGAGACATTTCCTTTTTTTACTGTACTTAAACAAAAATAAGGGCAAAGGAGAGGTCCCCTCCCCAACCGAAAATAAAGTAGCCGTTCTTTGTCTAGACGCCTCCTTTATCTTTCCCTGAACATTTCAAGCAAATTATTTTGTTCCAATTTTCAAAAGTTCTGGAAAGTGGGAGGTCTCCGACCAAATATTAAAAAAATCACTTACCCCATATTAATTTCATAACCTCACCGCATGTTTTCTGTGAATCTCAAGTAATCTGAGTATTTTAGTTTTTTTACTCTACTTTAAAAAAAAGCCGGACAGGGGGAAGGTCTCTCTCCCCGAGCAAATATCGAAAAATAAAGCATGGGATCTTTGTCTAGGTTAGCATGCCCGCCTTGCATACACAAGGTCGTGGTTCGATTCCTGCTTCGACCTAACACCACAAAGTTTTTCAGCGGTGGATTATCAAACCTCAGTAATGCTGGTGACATTTCTGAGTGTTTCAAAGCTTCTCTAAGTGGTTTCACTGCAATGTGGAACGCCGGTCGAACTCGGCTATAAAAAGTAGGTCCCTTGTCATTGAGTTTAACGTGGAATCGGGCAGCACTCAGTGATAAGAGATAAGTTCACCAATGTGGTATCACAATGGACTGAATAGTCTAAGTGAGCTTGATACATCGGGCTGCCACCTAACCTAACCTAACCTAACCTAACCTAACCTTCCTTGAAAATTCACCCACATCTGAGAACTTTTGTCCAATTTTGAAAAAGTCGGGTAAGGGGGAGGTCTCCCTTCCCCCTGCAGATATCAAAAAAATAAGGGTACCCTATTTTCACCACATGATAACCCTCTACACAGAAAAAATTTCACGAAAATTATTCCAATTAAAATCTTAATTGAGTTTTAAAAATATTCAATTAAAAATTTAATTGATTCAACAATTTTTTTAATTGAAACAAAAATCAATCACAATAATTAATAGTATCAATTACTTTTTTAATTGGATCAAATAATTTTTTAATTGGATCAATTATTTTTTAATTGATACTATCATTTCTGTGATTGAAGACATTTCAATTAAAAAATTAATTGGATCAATTAATTTCGTGATTGAATCAGAAAAAAATATTCTGTGTGTACGTTCTCCGAAAATTTAAAGTAAAGGCGTGGTTATGCATCTAAAAGCGGGTCGTAAGCGTAGCGTTGCATGTCAGCTGTTTGTTTTTTATCTACGACAGCCTATACAAACTATTACCCAAAGTTTGCACAACGTAAACGTGTCGTAAGATTCGGAAAAATGTACGTGTCGTTGTCGTGCCAGATGATCAAAAAACAAGCGTCATCGATTGAAAGAGAGAGAAAAAATTTAATAACGTGAAAATTCATTTCAATAAAAATATTATTGTGTTGTTTTCGGTTAAAATTGACTATGAGATCTTAATATTATTTAATATTCCACCATTGGATGGGGGGGTATATTAACTTTGTCATTCCGTTTGTAACCCATCGAAATATTGCTCTCAGACCCCATAAAGTATATATATTCTGGGTCGTGGTGAAATTCTGAGTCGAGCTAAGCATGTCCGTCCGTCAGTCCGTCTGTTGAAATCACGCTAACTTTCGAACGACACAAGCTATCGACTTGAAACTTGGCACAAGTAGTTGTTATTGATGTAGGTCGGATGGTATTGCAAATGGCCCATATCGGTCCACTTTTGTGTATAGCCCCCTTATAAAGGGGCCCTCAGATTTGGCTTTGAGGGATTCTTATTCCAGTATTTAAATCGACCAAGCTTCCAGTAGTATTTACTTGTTATAAAATCACTCTATTATTCACAAAAAGCCTATAAACTCATACCACTTGTCAATAAAATAGACAAGGCCTATTCTATTGTATTGCCCATTTTTGCCTCTTTAACTGCATTGGCATTTGCAAGAACTCCACCATAACGGCGTTGTCTCTTCTCAAAAGTTTAAAAATTTTCTAATTTCCTCATTTTACCAAGCAAGGAAACCTTTTCATTTTTATGACAATGACTACTTCATGCCTTCCAAAAGGGGGGGACTTACAACCGGTCTCAATGGGATTTTGTGTAGACTGGAAGTGTAACAAGGGGAAGATGTTGTTGGTATTTTGTTTTGGTCTCTGATCGAAATTTTGTTTTTGTTGAGAAAATGAGAGAAGTTTTTTAATTTAAGTCGAAGACCCACAAATGTATGCTATGAGGGGTGTGAGTACTATTAACACTGGATACTTGGCTGCGTACGAGTGATATGGGTGTGTACGAGTGTGCGAGTGTGTGTGAATGGGTTTGAACGAGTGTATATCTATGTATGAGCATTTACGATGAAGGCTGGTGCGGTGCATTGGTTTAAATGACCGTATTGATGTTGTCTACATTAGCCGACAAGGATTAAGATTGGTCTCATTTGACCGTTTATCTCAAACTTTCAACAAACTGACGTATTCTTTTTTTTTTACCTGCATGAAGAGAAGGAGTATGATATATGTCAGGAAAAGTTTTCGTATCAAATTGTTTTGCAGATCTTCCACCCTATGGAGCTTTGGCCATACAAACACTTACTGGATTGTCAACTTCGAGCCAAAGATTAAATGAAAATTTACTAGAAATTTAAAACATGAGGGTTGATTAAACATAGCCCATGTATAGGAAAGAGAAAACTGGAAACTGGATGGATAAAATTTGTTTGAAGAATTGAATAGCACAAGACTGATTAATCCTTCAAGAGACAAAGCATTTAAATACTGAAAAAAACTTGCCCGATTTCAAAAACTTTGTCTTTACACTAATGATTTTGTTATTGATTCCGAGCCAAAGAAGCGGAAAATTGAAGTAAGGACCCTTTCACTATATTAATATTAATAATTTATTAACAAAAATTCATAAAAAATATATTTGTTGGTAACAGCAAATACCCACCACCATAGAATGGTGATGGGAGTATAATAAGTTTACCATTCCATTTGTAACACATCGAAATATCAATTTCCGACTATATTAAGTATATATATTCTTGATCAGGGAGAAATTCTAAGACGATATAAGCATGTCTGTTTGTTGTAATCACGCTACGGCCTTTAATAATGGCGCTATCATCCTGAAATTCTGCACACATTCGTCTTTTGTCTGCACGCGGGCCAATGTCGAAGATGGACTATATCGGTCCAGGTTTTGATATAGCTCCCATATAAACCGATCCCCCGATTTGGGGGGGACCACGGTCTATATTGTGTGGCACCCGTTTAGACCGATCTCTCGGTTTGAATTCTTGGACCTCTAGACACCACAATATTTATACGATCGTTGTGAATTTGTAAATCTATAGAATCCAGTCTCCCCATTTAACTTCTTGAGGGGACAGAAGGTCACCTAAATTGAACGAAAGTAGAAGTAAAATTTTCCCGAGTGTACTTCTCCTGCTCATTCGAGTAATGGGGGTAAACATCTATAGAATTTGGATTCTTAATCATATAAAACGCGTCATTCTTTCGAATTTCGAGCACATTTTGACAAGATATTTATGTTCGATCGAGTTTGCGTGCCAAAGATGCCAGCTGAAAATGTACACCTTGGATTGGTCACCAGAACTAAGAGCCGATGGTAATGGTGTGGGCTCATATTCATCGAGCGAGGAGTCTAAATAAATGTTGAATATTATCGGGAAAAATTTCCGAAATACAGTGTTGAAGCCCTAGACAGATAAACATTTTGGCCTTAGACTATGGACATTCCAACAGGACTCAGCAAACGGTAACAACAGTAGGAATGATTCAAACAGTGATCAAAATTCATAGCGCAATGGTAGAAAACTTGCTTATGAGCTGAATATATCTCGAGAACGGATGCAACACATATTGAAAAATTAACTTGGACTAAAGCTATTGAAATTTCAAAAAGGGCTTTCTCCGCCTTTCCAAATTCAGTACTTTCTGTACTAACAAACTGATCGAGTTTACTTGGGAGCCACCGTGGTGCAATGGTTAGCACGCCCGCCTTGCATACACAAGGTCGTGGGTTCGATTCCTGCTACGACCGAACACCAAAAAGTTTTTCAGCGGTGGATTATCCCATCTCAGTAATGCTGGTGACATTTCTGAGGGTTTCAAAGCTTCTCTAAGTGGTTTCACTGGAATGTGGAACGCCGTTCGGACTCGGCTATAAATAAAAAGGAGGTCCCTTGTGATTGAGCTTAACATGAAATCGGCACCCAGTGATAAGAGAAGAACTTCACACACATAACCTAACCTAACCTAACCTTACTTGCCAAAAATGTCAGCTGAAAATGTAACTTCGATTGGACACCAGAACTCAAGAGCCACCGATGGTAATGGTGAGAGCTACCGCGTTGGTAGCTCTCCGCTCGTATTCATCGACTGTGGGGTCAAAATAAAAAATATATTAAAAATAACAAGTAAATACGGCCGTAAGTTCGGCCAGGCCGAATCTTATGTACCCTCCACCATGTATTGCGTGGAAACTTCTACTAAAGACTGTCATTCACAATACTTGGGTTGTGGTAATACTTACCGATGGCAAGGTATCTTAAAATTTCTTACCATCGTCTTCTAAATTCTAAGTTACGTGTTATATATTAGACAAAAAATGACAGATTAAATAATATATAATTCTGTTCTTGACCGGTATATATAGGGAAGTCTACAAATAATTAGAACCGATATGAACTTTTGCGCGGTAATTACAGAGGAGGAATTGAAATATGGGGGTCGATTTATATGGGGGTTCACCAATGTGATATCACAATGGACTGAATAGTCTAAGTGAGCCTGAAATATGGGGCTGCCACCTAACCTAACCTATATGGGGGCTATATACAATTATGAACCCGTATGAACAAATTTTTGTGTGGTCGGGTATCGATTTATCTGGGGGCTATAGACCGATATGGACCAAGTTAGGCATGGTTGTTAGCGGCCATATACTAGCACAATGTGACAAATTTCAACCTAATCGGATGAATTTTGCTCCTCCTAGAGGCTCCGGAGGTCAAATCTGGGGATCGGTTTATATCGGGGCTATATATTATTATGGAGCGATATGACTAATTTTTGCAAGGTTATCAGTGTCCATATACTAACATCAAATACAAAATTTCAACTGAATCGGATGCAATTTTCTCCTCCAAGTTCAAAATCAAATCTGGGGATTGGTTTATATGGGGGCTATATATTATTGTGGAGAGATATGGGCCAATTTTTACATAAAGATCGTATATTACCACCACGTTCCAAATTTCGACCGGATCGGATTAACTTTGCGGAGATCAAATCTAGGACTCAGGAAATCTGGACCGATATGAATAAATCTTTGCATGGTTATTATAGACTATATACTTACACCACGTACCAATTTTCAACCGGATAGGATGAATTTTGCTCCTCCAAGAGGCTTCGAAGATCAACTCGGGAGATAGGTTTATATGGGGGCTATATATAATTATAGACCGATATGGACCAATTTTTGCACAGTTGTTTGAGACCATATACTAACACCATGTCATGATGGCAAATTTTCGATGGGAGAATTGCAAGGGTTGTAACGACACCAAGACAACAAAAATGGGCAAAATAAGAAGAAAACTTATTTGAAACTATTCAAGAGGCTTTGCAGCATATGCTGTATTTTACGGTATAAATTTTTCTTGCTTATTTCTCTTGCTTTTGTGTCGTTAACATTGAAAATTTAATAAACTGGCAAAAAAATTGGGGCATTAGAGGGTTAAAGACCATATACTAACACCACGTACCAAATTTCAACCGGATCGGATGAATTTTGCGCCTATGAAATTTGCTTCTCTAAGAAGCTCCGCAAACCAAATCTGGGGGCCATACGTGAAAGTGATCCGATATGGCCCATTTGCAATACCATCCGACCTACATCAATAACAACTACTTGTGCCAAGTTTCAAGTCGATGGCTTGTTTCGTTCGGAAGTTAGCGTGGTTTCAACAGATGGACGGACGTGGCTAGATCGACTCAGAATTTCACCACGACCCAGAATATATATATACTATATGGGGCCTTAGAGCAATATTTGAGATGAGTTACAAATGGAATAACAATGGTAATATACCCCCATTCTATGGGGGATGGTATAAAAATATTAACTAAAATGTTTTCCTACACGCAGAGAAGGAATATGATCACCTCAACTATGTTTCAAGAGCAAAATGTTATTTTTCGATGGTGACCATGTAACATGTTTATGGCAAAAATGTTCTTTTCTCGCCAAAAATAATATGCTTGCCGAAATCAGACACATAATCTCCGAGAAAATTACATGGTTGCGACAAACATGTTACATGGTCACCATTCAAAAATAACATTTTGCTCTTGAAACATGGTTGAGGTGATCATATTCCTTCTCTGGGTGTAATTCCAACATGATACAATTAAATCGAAGAAACTTTATTAAAAATAATATTTTTTCTGTTGTTTAAGAAAATTTCATATTTTGAAGGAACAAACATGGTTGAGGTGATCATATTCCTTCTCTGGGTGTAATTCCAACATGATACAATTAAATCGAAGAAACTTTATTAAAAATAATATTTTTTCTGTTGTTTAAGAAAATTTCATATTTTGAAGGAACAAATTGTTAAAATGCCTTTAGCACTGTTTAATGTTCAAAACAAACACAATTCCACAAATTTTCATGATCTAAAATAAAGCTAAATCGGATATAAAAAAATTCCTTGACTTTTTTGACGGTACTCAGCACGCTGCTACCAAGAATGTTTTAGGTTAGGTTAGGTGGCAGCCTGATGTATCAGGCTCACTTAGACTATTCAGTCCATTGTGATACCACATTGGTGAACTTCTCTCTTATCACTGAGTGCTGCCGAGTCCGAACGGCGTTCCACATTGCAGTGAAACCACTTAGAGAAGCTTTGAATCCCTCAAAAATGTCACCAGCATTACTGAGGTGGGATAATCAACCGCTGAAAAACTTTTTGGTGCTCGGTCGAAGCAGGAATCGAACCGACAACCTTGTCTTAAAAGATGATTCCTCACCATCTTTAGTTTTGCTTTTTACCCTCTCGGTCTCTCTTTCTAAACACATACATTTTTATGGGCAATTTCAAAATTAATATGTTTGCTTCCACACATATTATATTTAAACAGATGTTATGTCCCAATATAATAGGTTCTAATATGTTAACATATATTATGTGCTAATATTATGCTTGCTTTTGAAAATAATGTGCTCAAAATTTGAGTTGCAAACACATAATTTTTACGCCGAAACATATGAAAAACTGTCCGGATCCGGAATATCCGTATCTCAATCCATTGGACTATTCGCATCCCTTAAAGAGCAATAAAGCAAGGTTATCGATTAGTTTTAAATAGAAAGGACACCAGTATGAAACTCAAGGGGAGAAAGGAGTACTTCATTTTTTGTACCAGCATGGGGATTTCAGCTGGCCTTACTCTTTAAAAGACGACTTTCTATTGCATTTCTATTGCAAAAGTAGATATTTTGTGTTAAACCATTCTTTTGAAATTCAAAAAAAAACTTCAACGTTTGCAATACCCGTTTTCGAAAACATTTTTCTTTATGTGTAGTTTAGTCCCATACAGACCATTATATTTAAATAACCCCCTTAAGAAATCTAGGCCAGGCAGTTTTCCAAGTTGGACATGTATATCCGTGTATTTGTCAATAAGATTCGATTCCTGTCTAGCATAAGTTTCCTCAGACGGAAATCGAAAAGTTTCCAATACAATCATTCAACATTTCGGGATTAATTTACCTTCACTCTTCGTATCGCACAATGGCAATGATGTTTGCCATCCCACTCATTTCCCACCCATTGACTACGTAAATTATTAGCTTGGTGGTGACACCATCACTACGAGTATTTGTGACATGACGACGACTACAACGATTCTTCGTCATAGTAGCATTGTCACTGATAAATGTTATCGATTTTTAACTTTTCGAGACTTATTTCTTGTACTGCTGTTGCCACCATTGTTTCCAATATAGTTTTTCTTATATTTTATGTCACCATGTCGCCAACAGCAAGAAGGAATCATTATTAAGTTTTTTTGTTGGAAAGTTAATGGCTTTGTTGTGAT
This sequence comes from Haematobia irritans, assembly GCF_050003625.1. Lineage (NCBI taxonomy): Eukaryota > Metazoa > Arthropoda > Insecta > Diptera > Muscidae > Haematobia > Haematobia irritans. The sequence goes on along the minus strand of NC_134397.1, from coordinate 147,276,600 downwards.
GATGTTGGTATTTTCCCTTATTTTGTTTGGCAGCCTGTCGTATGGCGGGCCAACCCCCGAAAACAAGGGGGTTATCCATAAACCAGCATTTCAAAACAATCCCAGATTTGAGCAACCTGGGAAGCTTGGAAATCTGTTTAAAATTACCCATTGAGACAAACTGTCAATTGAATATGTCATAGACAATAGCCTGTTATGTGAATGGCATACTTTTACAAGGTGCCACACGTGTTTATAACCAAGGTGGCATTTAACCTTTGCTAAACAGGAAGTTTAATAATTTTGGCTTATGGTTTTTGGATTATAGAGACTGATGAAGAAGTAAAGGAATAAAGGGAAAGCAATAAAAAAGGAAGTTTCTCCAAAATCTGAGCCATAAACGAAAGGAACCAAAAATGTACATGTTAAGACTCAGGATGAGTATTAAGGCCACGTGTGTGGGATTTTCTGAAAAAATATTTATGTTGGTTTTGTGGAGTTTTGAAAAACTTTTATACTTTTATTTTTTTTTTTTCAGAACTCAAAGAATTTCGGCTTTAGAAAAATTTATGAAAATTTAAATTAAATTTTAAAGTTTCCATCGTCATTATAAAAATTTTGTCAAAATTTTATTTGTTTTGTTTGTTATTGTTGGCTTCTCTTCAATCGTTATTGTTGTTTTTGATCTCAGATTAAAGCCAAGCATTGACTAAACTACAAGCGTAGCTTAACCAACAGAGGAAAAGTATACTTGTCAAATTTATTTGGGCAAAGCCCTACAGACTGCAAGATGGTTGGATGTACAGCTGTTTCGGAATTACCACATTCCTCATCAGCATCCTCTACTTGCAGCAAAACTATCAACCAATTATCAGAATAAATTCGGGTAATTCACTCAACCCAAAGTGAACTGCACTTGAACCTTCCGAAAATAGGTTTGATAGTCGGCTACTGCCTAAACAAATTTGCAAGCATATCTCTTTTCCTTTGCCAAACTCAAATCATCGATTTGAATGTAGTTGGCTGGGTTTGATTTTGAGCGTGCTTCCTCTATCTTCATTCGTTTTGTTTGTTATTGTTGGCTTCTCTTCAATCGTTATTGTTGTTTTTGATCTCAGATTAAAGCCATGCATTGACTAAACTACAAGCGTAGCTTAACCAACAGAGGAAAAGTATACTTGTCAAATTTATTTGGGCAAAGTCCTACAGACTGCAAGATGGTTGGATGTACAGCTGTTTCGAATTACCACATTCCTCATCAGCATCCTCTACTTGCAGCAAAATTTGACAAGCATACTTTTCCTCTGTTGGTTAAGCTACACTTGCAGTTTAGTCAATGCATGGCTTTAAGCTGAGATCAAAAACAACAATAACGATTGAAGAGAAGCCAACAATAACAAACAAAACGAATGAAGATAGAGGAAGCACGCTCAAAAACAAACCCAGCCAACTACATTCAAATCGATGATTTGAGTTTGACAAAGGAAAAGAGATATGCTTGCAAATTTGTTTAGGCAGTAGCCGACTATTGAACCTATTTTCGGAAAGTTCAAGTGCAGTTCACTTTGGGTTGAGTGAATTACCCGAATTTATTCTGATAATTGGTTGATAGTTTTGCTGCAAGTAGAGGATGCTGACGAGGAATGTGGTAATTCCGAAACAGCTGTACATCCAACCATCTTGCAGTCTGTAGGGCTTTGCCCAAATAAATTTGACAAGCATACTTTTCCTCTGTTGGTTAAGCTACACTTGTAGTTTAGTCAAGCTGAGATCAAAAACAACAATAAAATTTTATTTCTATAGAAAATTTTCTTTCTACACAAAATTTTGTCAAAATTTTGTTTCTATAGAAAATTTTGTCAAAATTTTATTTCTATAGAAAATTTTGTCAAAAATTTTATTTATATAGAAAATTTTGTCAAAGTTTTATTTTTATAGAAGACTTTTTAAAAATTTTATTTCTATAGAAAATTTTGCCACCATTTTATTTCTATAGAAAATTTTGTCACAATTTTATTTCTATAGAAAATTTTGTAAAAATTTTATTTCTATAGTAAATGTTGTCAAAATTTTATTTCTATAGAAAATTTTGTAAACAATTTATTATTGGGAGCCACCGCGGTGCAATGGTTTGCATGCCCGCCTTTCATACACAAGGTTGTGGGTTCGATTCCAGCTTCGACCGAACACCAAAAAGTTTTTCAGCGGTTGATTATCCCACCTCAATAATGCCGGCATAAGTGTAGGAAGGCCTCTGGAGAGGGGGCTTAGACCCCCCAGAAAAAATTTAGCCCCCCCAGAATTTGAAAACCTATTTACGATTTTACATTTTTATAAAAAATAAAGAAGTATATACAACCGCACAAAGTTCCGCTAAAGACTTTCATGCACAATCGAATTACTTGGGTTGTGGTAGCAGTTGCCGATGGCAATGTTTGAAGTCTGATATTTATGAAATAGAGCTGTGATTGAACTTATGGTTTAGTTGAATAACTAACAACCTGTTTCTGTATGTCGAACGAGTTCAATCGATCGACTGAAATGCATAGAAGCAGCTGTTTTTTGGTTATAAATTCAGCTGTTTGTTTCCATTTTAGTCGATCCACAGAGCTCATTCGACATACATAAACAGGCTGTAAAGCTCCTCTATTATATTGTTTAGTCTGGTTTAGTCATCTTAATTAAAAAATAGTAATTGGTATCTTAATCTTATCTTAATAATGCTGCAAAAAAGCGTCGCCAAAAAAGAAGTGAAAATGTTATTTTTGGGTCCGGAAGTGGTGCAAAATTGGCGGAGAAGCGATGAATGTAATAGGAACTCGTCATAGAACGAATGTCCTATGCCAGCCGTTGCAATAAATGATCCATATCGTTGTGTGATATTTTCCCAAATAAATAATTTTTATTTATTCGGTTTTTATTTGATTTTTGGTCGAACTTTTGTTAGAATTATATAAATATTTATAAAGACCTCGAGCTTCAAGAAACATTAATTTATAATAATTTTTATATTTTTTTATGATTTTTGATGAATTCTAACGCTTGTTTGAATATTTTCAAAAATTATCGATTTTTCTATAATGGATTTAGCATTTTTGAAATTTGAATAATTTTTACCATTTTATTTATTCTTACTCTTTTTTAAACTATTTGAAAAAAGAAAACAAAAATTACGCATTAAAATATGAAAAAACTGAAGTAAAAAACTTCCTGTGTTGTTAATACAATTAACTTCTTGGTGAGGTCATTTTTGGAAGTGCTTTTAAAGTTGTACCTTTAAAACAAATTCAAATTTTTTTGCTGGGAAAAGTGTGGAACTACTTTTAGTTGCTTTATTATATATTATTTTGATGTCTATTTTTGTATTCTTTTTTATGAAATAAAACAATAATTGAACCTATAAGTTCAGTCTATAAATTTTTAGCTAGGGAGGCTATAGCCCCCCCTAGGAAAATTGTCTAGCTACGCTAATGAATGCCGGTGACATTTCTGAGTGTTTCAAAGCTTCTCTAAGTGGTTTCACTGCAATGTGGAACGCCGTTCGGATTCGGCTATAGAAAGAAGGTCCCTTGTCATTGAACTTAACATGGAATCGGGCAGCACTCAGTGATAAGAGAGAAGTTCACCACTGTGGACTGAATAGTATGATATGCCTGATACATCGGGCTTATATAGAAAATTTTGTCAAAATTTTATTTTTCTACAAATTTTGTCAACATTTCTATAGAAAATATTTCCCCATGTTCTGATATTCGGAATCGCGAATATCAAGAATTTATTTCTCTTATAATGAAAAGATCGAGATATTTTCAGACATCAATCCAATTTTAATTTGAACTTTTCATAACATAAAAGAGATCTTTAACAGGTTGGCGGATAAGTCCCCGGTCTGACACATAGATGGCGTCGCTAGTATTAAATGCATATTATTTTCATATAGTACCAACCTTCAAATGATTCGTGTCAAAATTTGACGTCTGTAAGTCAATTAGTTTGTGAGATAGATCATCTTTTGTGAAGCAACTTTTGTTAATGTGAAAAAATGGAAAAAAAGGAATTTCGTGTTTTGATAAAATACTGTTTTCTGAAGGGAAAAAGTACGGTGGAAGCAAAAACTTGGCTTGATAATGAGTTTCCGGACTCTACCCCAGGGAAATCAACAATAACGGATTGGTATGCAAAATTCAAGCGTGGTGAAATAAGCACGGTGAACGCAGTGGACGCCCGAAAGAGGTGGTTACCGACGAAAACATCAAAAAAATCCACAAAATGATTTTGAATGACCGTAAAATTAAGTTGATCGAAATAGCAGAGGCCTTAAAGATGTCAAAGGAACGGGTTGGTCATATCATTCATCAATATTTGGATATGCGGAAGCTCTGTGCAAAATGGGTGCCGCGTTTGAAGGTCGAAATCGCGGCAAAACGGCCCCATATGAAGAAGGAAAAAGTGTTGTTCCACCAAGACAACGCACCGTGCCACAAGTCATTGAGAACGATGGCAAAAATTCATGAATTGGGCTTCGAATGGCTTCCCCACCCACCGAATTCCCCAGATCTGGCCCCCAGCGACTTTTTCTTATTCTCAGATCTCAAAAGGATGCACGCAGGGAAAAAAATTTTCTACAATGAAGAGGTGATCGCCGAAACTGAGGCCTATTTTGAGGCAAAACCGAAGGAGTACTACCAAAATGGTATCAAAAAATTGGAAGGTCGTTATAATCGTTGTATCGCTCTTGAAGGGAACTATGTTGAACAATAAAATCGAATTTTGACAAAAAAATGTGTTTTTATTTGTTAGACCGTGGACTTATCATCCAACCTGTTATGGTTAAGTTTTATGTTACTGCATTTTGGGGTTAAGAATATATCGCCAAACGAAAATTATGCGATACCGAATATCGGAACATGGACGATTTTCAAAATTTTATTTATAATTTTTTTTTTCAAAATGTTATTACTATAGAAAATTTTGTGAAAATTTTATTTCCATAGAAAATTTTGTCAAAGTTTTATTTCTATTGAAAATTTTGTCAACTTATTATTTCTACACGGACGAAATGCGTTTATGTTAATGCGTTTTAGGGTTAAGAATATATCGCCAAACGAAAATTATGCGATACCGAATATCGGAACATGGACGATTTTCAAAATTTTATTTATATTTTTTTTTTTTCAAAATGTTATTACTATAGAAAATTTTGTGAAAATTTTATTTCCATAGAAAATGTTGTCAACGTTTTATTTCTATAGAAAATTTTGTCAACTTATTATTTTACACGGACGAAAAAGACCAATTGACGCCTTAAAAATATATACATACAAAGAAAATTTCTCCAAGTGTCCATGTTTAAGATATTTCACTGTAAATATGTTTTCCTTACGTATATATTTCCTCACATTCGAATTTATGTCACCTTGCCTCTTATGAGTCATCCATTTAGTTGGCAGTTGTTTTGAAATCATCTTTGATTATTCGTAAACAACCAAGACAATGGAGCTTAATTGGCCCATTTGAGAAACTTGTCCTTTTTTGGGGGGGTAAAAAAGAGAATTGAACGAAGGTTCTGACAATATGTGTTGTGTTAAAACTCTCTTAGCTTTGCTTAGCTAGACATCTCATACCCACCTCAACTATGCTTTAGTTTCTCGTATGCTTCTCCATATAAAAATTCTCTTGTCATGAACAAACAACTGAGACACCAACTTTCTGATACATCACATGATATGTGTTTCTGCTTCATTTCCTTCCTCTTATTCTTCCCATGCTTCTTCTTATTTCTATCCCGGTTACTTGTATTGTATTGCCTCCGTTTTGAAAAAATGCAAAGAAGTAGTAAATCCGATTTATTGTCTACATTTATACCCCCTATTGAATGATTATAGTTTAGTTTACACTCTCTGATTCCCTTTGGTTGCATATCAAATATGTTTTCGGGAGATGAGAAGATAGTCTGTGTGCATTCAATTTACTCACAAATATTGTGTCGTCATAAGTGTGGGTGATAAAACTGTTGTCGGAGGCATTGCAATGGTATTCTCGGAGTTAAAAGCAAAAACAAACAAAAGGCAATCGTATAGTGGCATAGCAATCGAAAGAGATTAATTAGAAAATCCATTAGAGTTACACTCACTAGGGAAATATTTTCATGTTGTTTTTGGTCAAATAATCCTATAATCGTGGAGGCGTTTTACCTCTTTCAACATTTTCGTTTCTTTGCTTTGTAAAGCTTCTCCAATTACATGGAGAGTGTAGGAGCTTTTCGGATAAAAGGCAATGTAATTTATTATCTTTTCTTTCGAAGGAAGCCGTTGAAAACCTTTTAGAATTCCACCCGTAGTAAGCTTGAATGTGGGCGTGTAGTAAGTATGTGTTATTTACGTTGGAGTTCAGTGTTACCCTATTGTTGTAATATTTTAGCAAAGTACTTCATTAATTTCGGCTGTTGAATTTTCTACCTTTGATAAACCGATGACTTCGGTAGTTCTACAGAAATAGATTTTTTTCCAAATGGCGCATATTGAAAATATTGTAAATTTTACATTAAATGTATGGCAGAATGTTCAGAACGAACAATCCTTATGCATTGCTAATTCACTATTTTTGGTCAACTTTGTCGAAATTTTTGAAGAGTAAAGGTTTGACATAACATTTGGAAAATAAAATAAACGTCAACTGACCTCCGAGTGCATGTGATTTGACACCGTTGGGATTCTTCCTTTAGTGAAGGAATGAGAATTGCTTCCTCTAGGGGCTCTCAAATTGTTAAATCGATCTGTATATAAACAAGCCAGAAGGATACGCTGGACATGCGCAGAGTCAAAAACCCTTGTGTAGAATTTTGTAGAAAGATAATAGCAAACACTTAAGTTCAAAACCAATCCTTGAAGTGTTCGTTTGTGTTTTTATTCGCTTGTAGTTGCGTTAACACCATTACTCGAATGGGAACAAGGAGAAAACTCAGGAAAACTTTACTTCTAGTTTCGTACAATATAGATGACCAGTGCGCGTTCCACACCCTCAAGAAGTTAAGTGGAGAGACCGGTCTATACTAGGTTTATATAGAATTACAAAATCGCGACGATCGGATAAAAATTGTGGTGTCTAGAGGTCCAAGAATTCAAAACGGGCGACCGGTCTATATGGGAGCCACACCAAAATATAGACCGTGGGAGCCACACCAAAATATAGACCATCTTCGGTACGCCTCTTTGTGGATCTTAAGAATTTCTAAATTGTCAATTTCTAGCAAATCGCATGAAAATTGCGTATATAGGTTCTCAAGATCCAAAATCGGGGGATTGGTTTTTACTGGAGCTATATCAAAGCATGGACCGGTATATACCTTATTTGTTGTGGACCTAAAGTACCAAAAATCAAATCAGGAGATCGGTCTATATGGGGGCTAAACCAAAACGTGGACCGATACACATCATATTCACCACAATCCTTTGTGGACCTAAAATAAATTAACATTTTGGATTTCAGACAAATCGGATGAAAATTGGGGTGTCTATACGGTCAATAAGTCAAATCGGGAAATCGACCTATATGAGGATTATACCAAAACGTGGACCGATATACACCATGTTCGGCACGCCACTAAAATATCGCAAGATTTCCAATTTCAGGCAAATTGCTTGAAAATGAGGTGTATAGGTACTCAAGACCGGTGGGATCGGTGGGATCGGTTTATATGGGAGCTATATCAAAACCTGGGCCGATATAGCCCATCTTCGAACTTGGCCTGCGTGCAGACAAAAGACGAATGTGTGCCAAATTTCAGGACGATAGCGTCTTTATTAAAGGCTGTAACGTGATTACAACAGACAGACAGACAGACAGACATGCTTATATCGTCTTGCAATTTCTCCCTGATCAAGAATATATATATACTTCATATAGTCGAAAACGCAAACTTATTTTACCCCCTTCACGATTCCATGGTGGTGGGTATAAAGATGGACGGATAATTATGTGTATCCACACACTGTTTTGAAATTCGTATATCAGCTATTTCCGTTACCTTCAATTGGAGGGTATTTCCTTTTTATGCAAAAATATTATACTATGCGATGAAATCTTACTTAATTATTTATATATTGAAACATGTTATAAATGGCATTTTGTTACCTATGATTTAATCGAGTTAAAGAAATATTATTGAGCATAGTTAATTTCGTATTTTGAAAAACAGGGAGATAACATTTTTAAAAATTTCCTTAGCGACATACAAAGTTCAAGACAGACGTAATTTAGGCACACCTGGCTAATTTTTAAAAATTATTAAGAACTGGGTGGTTGTATGTCTTGCGAGAATGGATGATACTTGGACTAAAGCCATTGATGTTCGAAAAAGTTAAAGAGCTCACCGATACACAAAAAAGTTAGAAACAGCCAAAGAGTTCATCCACTTGCTTGAAAGTGGCCAGTTACCTAACTCAAAAGTGGCTATAGTTAGAGTCCTCCAGCATTTAAATGGTAAACAATATAAAAACAAGTATATACGGCCGTAAGTTCGGCCAGGCCGAAGCTTATGTACCCTCCATATGGATTGCGTAGAAACTTCTACTGAAGACTGTCATCCACAATCGAATTACTTGGGTTGCGGTAACACTTGCCGATGGCAAGGTATCTTAAAACTTCCTAAGACCGTAATATATACCACATAGTCCATACGTGGTATATATTAAACTAAAAAAGGCCGATTAAATACGTATATAAATAAGTTTAAAGTTTCTATAGAAATAAAATTTTGACAACATTTTCTATAGAAGTAAAATTTGGAAAAAAATTTCTATAGAAATAAAATTTGGATAAAATTTTCTATAGAAATAAAATTCTGACAAAATTTTCTTTAGAAATAAAATTTTGACAAAATGTTGTATAGAAATAACATTTTTGACAAAATTTGACAATATTTTCTATAGAAATAACATTTTGACAATGTTTTCTATAAAAATAAAATTTTGAAAGATTATTTTTAGCTCGCGTGGCAACCATGATTATGAACCGATAAGGACCAATTTTTGTGTGATTGGGGATCGCCTAGATATAACTATAGACCGATATGGACCAATTTTGGCATGGTTATTAGCGGCCTTATACTAACACCACGTTGCAAATTTCAACCGGATCGGATGAATTTTGCTCCTCTAAAAGGCTCCGGAGATCAAATCTGGGGAACGGTTTATATGGGGGCTATATATAATTATGGACCGATATGGACCAATTCTTGCGTGTTTGTTGGAGACCACATTCTAACACCACGTTCCAAATTTCAACCGGATCGGATGAATTTTGTTTTTCCAAGAGGCTCTTGAGGACAAATCTGGGGATCGATTCATATGGGGGCTATATATAATTATGGACCGATATGGACCAATTCTTGCATGGTTTTTAGAGACCATATACTAACACCACGTACCCAATTTCAACCGGATCGGATGAATTTTGCTCCTCAAAGAGGCTCCGGTGGTCAAATCTGGGGATCGGCTTATATGGGGGCTATATATAATTATGGACTGATATGGACCAATTTTGGCATGGTTGTTAGAGACCATATACTGACACCATGTACCAAATTTCAGCCGGATCGGATGAAGTTTGCTTCTCTTAGGGGCCTCGCAAGCCAAATCGGGGGATCGGTTTATATGGGGGCTATATATAATTATGGACCGATGTGGACCAATTTTTGCATGGTTGTTAGAGACCATATACTAACACCATGTACCAAATTTCAGCCGGATCGCATGAAATTTGCTTCTCTTAGGGGCCTCGCAAGCCAAATCGGGGGATCGGTTTATATGGGGGCTATATATAATTATGGACCGATGTGGACCAATTTTTGCATGGTTGTTAGAGACCATATACTAACACCATGTACCAAATTTCAGCCGGATCGGATGAAATTTGCTTCTCTTAGAGGCCTCGCAAGCCAAATTTTGGGGTCCGTTTATATGGGGGCTATACGTAAAAGTGGACCGATATGGCCCATTTGCAATACCATCCGACCTACATCAATAACAACTACTTGTGCCAAGTTTCAAGTCGATAGCTTGTTTCGTTCGGAAGTTAGCGTGATTTCAACAGACGGACGGACATGCTCAGATCGACTCAGAATTTCACCACGACCCAGAATATATATACTTTATGGGGTCTTAGAGCAATATTTCGATGTGTTACAAACGGAATGACAAAGTTAATATACCCCCCATCCTATGGTGGTGGGTATAAAAACGGACATGTTCCGAAAAGTGAAAGTCTTGCTCGTGAGGTGACAACTAGAACTCAATCACTGCCGTAACGGCCGATGGTTGCTACCCGATCGTCTTTATTGAATGGGCGTCAATATATATACCGAATATTATGGGTAAAATGTACTAAAGCCGGTGTTGAAGCCCTGAGCAGACAAAAAAGGAAGACCTTCGGTTCATTTCCACCGCGCAATAATAAAACTACCGCAGCCGTTTGAAGTTTAAAAAATAGTAAAAACATACAACGGCTTACACCCAGAGAAGAAATATTATCACCCAAAACATTTTTCAAGAGCAAAATGTTATTTTTAGAATGGTAACCATGTAACATGTTTTCGATCGTCGATTTAAATTTAGCATAAATAAACCATGATCATAGTAAATATAACCCAGCAAAAAAATTGAATGTCCAAGTGTAAAAACATTTCCAAAAATGTTCTCACAAAGATTTTTCTATTTTAACTATACAGGAAATTCTTTTAATTCAATTTTTTATCGCTCTTTTTCTCTGATTTTTTAATGAGTAACTTTAACTCTTGTTAAAAATACAAAAAAAAAGCAGAGTAAGAATTAATATAATAAGTACAATTTATTAAAAGGTTGTCAACAAAAATTAATCCACTCAAGTAAAATTGCGAATATTTGAAAACATTTGAAGTCAAACGTTTCAGACAAGCGGTACAATGCATTAAAAATAATAAAATAAATAAACTTATAAAAAAATTTTATTTCGCAATATTTCACAAAATTTTTTAATTCCCATCCAAAACACTGAATTCGGATCAGAACTTAAGAAATGATGCAAATTCAGCCCAACGGCCATTGAAATGGTGGACATTCGCCCTATGACAAGCCCCTGCTAAATTCATCGCTTCTGAAAAAATTTCAATGTTGTTCTAAAGGCCCAACTTTAAAAACGCTTCCAAATTGTCCTGCCAAACATTTTTTTATTTTAACTATACAGGAAATTCTTTAATTCAAATTTTTATCGCTCTTTTTCTCTGATTTTTTAATGAGTAACTTTAACTCTTTTGTTAAAAATACAAAAAAAAAAACAGAGTAAGAATTAATACATTAAGTATAATTTATTAAAAGTTTGTCGACAAAAATGCATCCATTCAAGAAAAATTGCGAATATTTGAAAACATTTGATGTCAAAAGTTTCAGACAAGCGGTACAATGCATTAAAAATAATAAAATAAATAAACTTATAAAAAAATTTTATTTCGCAAAATTCCACAAAATGTTTTAACTCTCATCCAAAACACTGAATTCGGATCAGAACTTAAGAAATGATGCAAATTCAGCACAACGGCCATTGAAATGGTGGACATTCGCCCTATGACAAGCCCCTGCTAAATTCATCGCTTCTGCGCCAATTTTTCACCACTTCCGGCTGCAAAAAGAACATTTTCATTACTTTTTTGGCTACGAATTGTTTGCTGGGATGTTATATATTCACCGTAAAATAAACCCAATTATATTATGCCACCCTTCAGATTTGATAATGCTTCTTCTCTGGTTGTAATAACAAATTTTATTTGTAGTTCCATTCGTATTAATGGAAAAAAATCATTTTTGAAATGTTGCTTATATGGCAACACTACCTGCTACTCTTTCGTGCAGTGATAAAAAACCGTTAGACACTGATTTGTTTGGTGGAAATGGGTTGCAGATTAGGGGAAATATTGTCGCCATCATGTTTGTGATGGTAATAATTGTAAAATTGGTGCATGGTGAATGAATTTTGCCCCCTCTGCTCGTTTATGTTTATTTTACTGTCTGGTTAAAAACTTACCTCATCGATAAATTCAAAATCACCGCCATTTTCGCCAATATACTTTTTAGGTTTCTTTGCTTCAGCGCCTGGTGCCAATGATGATGACATCAATAAAACCAGACCAATAATGGTCATTAGCCACACTAAACACTTCATAATTATAGCAAGGGTTTGTTGTTCTTATAGCTTCAAATAACACACGGAGATATGAGACAATCGCTATTTTTCTCGAATGTTAACTACGGATCTGGAACAATCGGGCTTATTAGAATTTTCGTCAAACAAGGTAATAAATCTTAATTTAATAGGCAAATTATTTTTATTTAACAAATGTCGTGGAAAACACCCGATGTTTTCCACAAAAACAACACACAACGCGTTTTACCGGCTCGAACAAGTTCGGAGAAGATAGAGGAAATAACTAGGAATAAAAAACAATTTGGTTCTCGTTTTGTTGTTGATGTAATTTTTTCCCAAAAGGAATTTAATTACAATTGTCTACAAGCAACGACACTGACACTCATACGCAGACATTGTGACTTTTGTTGAATTTTCTTTGATTCTACAATCGTTCGTATGAACAAGCATACACACACGCACACACACTGAATGAGACACATTCATACATACACTGAAACTCAGGCCTAGTTAAGGCATCCAACTTCAGTCTTATTTACAACTCATTCACTCAACCTTTTCATTTTGACAATGCTCTCAATTCTTCCACACTGTATCTCTCACGCTCTCAGACACAATCACCCCACACACACACAATTAAATTCTTTGCATTTATTTTGGCACACTTTACTCCCCCCAAATATGACCCCCTCACTCTTCTATGCGCATGTACAAATAGTGGTAACGGTATTTGCTGAGTTTTGAGTTTATTCCTTGTATTCGTCTTCTCTTCTTCTTTGTATGCTTTAATATTTATATTATTTATGTTGTATTTGATTGTTTTTCTTGGTCTCTTTCTTGATTTGCTTGTTTAGTAGTATTTGTGAAATTTATTTAATTAGATCACAAATATTTGGTAATCTTTGTTTTGTTTAGACTTAATTTCACTTAGCACTTTTGTTTAAATTCGTGAAATGTTATTGTTGTTGTTATCCTCTGTTTTTCGTTTCTCTTTCTTTTTAAATCACTCTATTTATTTTGTTGTGTACTTCTTCTTATATTTATTTGCACACAGTATTTTTGTTTGTGGTACTGCAATTTCAGTTAGAATTTGTTTGCATTCCAGGTTTGGCTATTTTACCTTCGAACACGACCACGTCTAAACGTCTACTGATTTGTTCTTCTATGGGAATTTTCACTTTTAGCTGTGGTATCTTCTTCACCATGACTTCACAAGGAATGAAAGTCACTCTCCTCAGTTATTGCTGTTTCTATACTCTCTTTAGTATGGTGAATTTAATGTTTGCTATATTTGGGGCTTATTCAAACTGCTATTGGCTTGTAAAATACAGTACTTCGAAATAGAAAGAGGAAGACATTTTAGTTAAACTTAGTACAGTCGAAGCTCTGTTTAACGAATATCCCATTTAGCGAAAATCCAATTTAACGAACGTCCAAATCCCTAACATTGAGTATTCTAAATAACGAACGGTTGAACAAAATTTACGTTCGATTTAACGATAACGCTTTTAATCATAAGAAAATTGACAACTAAAAACCAGCAATATTTCACGATTGTGAGAGTGGCTTAAGTCCTTTGGAAATGTCCACAAAGTACGGCATTCCCAAGATATTTAGATTTCATCAAATGTTTGGAAACACAAATTCAATGGCCGGATAACTAGGTAAAATTAGGTTAGATAGAGAGACAGGTTCGCTACGTAAAATGGATATACCCCAGAACCGGTACAGGACTACTCCCTGATGTGAATGGACCAGTCCCAGACCTGGTCGAAACGTATGGACGGGACCGATCATTTTAACACGGGTTTGTCATTGACGGTGCACATTTACACTGTAGGACACGGCTTGAACTCATTCCAAAGGACATGACCTAGGAGAACTTAGTAGGGCTAGACAGGTTCTCATTAACCAGTCTGGGACAAACCCTTATTTTGCGCATCCCAATTGCACAGGGAAGGAAAAAATTTGGAATATGCTGAGATCCAATAAGATTTTAAAATCAATAGAGAATATAAATCAATAAATTATATGCAAATCTAAAACCTGTGACAAACTGGAGCACTGGTACTAGTCCTGTGATAGGTGGTAATATGAACCAAATTTTCGTAGGATCGCCAGTTGGGCAGATGGTGAATTTTTCTCTTATTAATGAGTGCTACGCGATTGTATATTTATCTCAATGACAAAGAACCTCCTTCTTATAGCTGAAGAGAAACTGCGAAATGCACAGGAATATCAGCATAATTACATAGAGAGATAAATTACCGCTGAAAAACTTTCTTGGTGTTCGGCCGAAACTGTAATCTAGCGTTGAGAGTACATCTATGCCGACAGGAGCAGCCGAGTAATAGTGTAATAGTTATGCCTGGTCCATCTTGAAACTGGGGACTGGAAACAAATTAGGGAATTCGTCTAAGAAGGTATTTTCATGGGTGTATACAGGCTCTCCTGAGACAGCGAATCTTGTATCCTCTTTTCAACCTAACCTAACCTAGATATGTATATCAAGCTCATCAGTTTTTAAGGATTATTTAAAGTAATATTTTTTTTAAATGCCTCTGTAGTTTAATGTTGCCACATGCTTCTGAATTTTTACTCATCTGGTAAAAAAAACTACGATTTTCAATAAAAATTAACATTTAATATTCCCGTTCGATTTAACGAATATTTCTAAATAACGAAAGGGCCTGACAATATATCGTTCGTTAAACCGAGTTTCAATGTTGCCACATGCTTTTGAATTTTTACTCATCCGGTAAAAAAAACTACGATTTTCAATAAAAATTAACATTTAATATTCCCGTTCGATTTAACGAATATTTCTAAATAACGAAAGGGCCTGACAATATATCGTTCGTTAAACCGAGCTTCAACTGTATTAATATGTGTGTGCGTTACGTATATTTTGACGTATTAGTAAACGAGAAAACGGAAGCATATATGATTACGGAAGATTTTTATACCCTACACCACTACTGTGGTATAGGGTATAATAAGTTTGTGCATTTGTATGTAACGCCAAGAAGGAAAAGTCTGAGACCCATTGTTTAGTATACCGATCGTCTTAGAATTAAATTCTGAGTCGATTTAACGATATCCGTCCGTCTGTCTGTCTGTTCATGTATTTTTGTGCGCAAATGCAGGTCGCAGTTTAAGTCCGATCGTCCTCAAATTTGGCATAGGGT
This sequence comes from Haematobia irritans, assembly GCF_050003625.1. Taxonomy (NCBI): domain Eukaryota; kingdom Metazoa; phylum Arthropoda; class Insecta; order Diptera; family Muscidae; genus Haematobia; species Haematobia irritans. Next base: position 147,261,259 of record NC_134397.1, on the reverse strand, counting down.
CGTTTTTTGGGACAAAGACAATCGCTATTGATTTTGGAAAAAATCGGTTCAGATTTAGATATATCTGCCATACATATTTATCCCCGATCTGGTCATAATTGGCGTGTTTATCAACCGATGTTCTTCAAATTCAGTACATCCAAATATTTTATGAGTCTCGAGAAACTTGCAAAATATCAGCCAAATCGGTTGAGATTTAGATATACCTCCCATATATATCTTTCGTCCGATTTAGACTCATATTACCACAGAGGCCAAAGTTTACTACCGGTGTTCGTGAAATTTTGCATAGAGAGTAGAATTGACATTCTACCAATTCTTGGTAAATTTCATTGAAATCGGTTCAGATTTAGATATAGCTCCATATATATCTTTCGTCCGATTTGCACTTATATGGCCTCAACAACTAGAGTTTTGCCGTGAATTGGTTAAAATTTTTCACAAGAAGTACGTTTAATATTATCGGTAAGTGTACCAAATTTGGTTGAAATCGGTTCAGATTTAGATATAGCTCCCATATATATCTTTCGTCCGATTTGCACTTATATGACCTCAAAAGCCACAGTTTTGCCGTGATTTGGTTCAAATTTTGCACAAGGAGTATGTTTAATAGTATCGATAAGTGTACAAAATTTGATTGAAATCGGTTCTGATTTAGATATAGCTCCCATATATATCTTTCGCCCGATTTGCACTTATATGGCTTCAAAAGCCATGACTTGCTTCAAGTTTTGCACAAGGAGTACGTTTAGCAGTATCGGCAAGTGTGCCAAATTTGGCTGAAATCGGTTCAGATTTAGATATAGCACCCATATATATCATTCGCCTGATTTACACTCAAATGACCACGGGGGCAAGAGTTATACTCCAATTTACGTGAAATTTTGCAGAGATAGCAGAATTATTATTCTAACTATGCATGTCAGATTATATATAGCTCCCATATATATGTACACCAGAATTGGGAAAATATGGTAGACTATTTCATATTTTAGGCCCATTTTCAATGGGTATTTCCTCCAATTGACTGGATAGTTTCCACAAAGAATATATTTAATATTGTTACGTTTTTATATTTAGGCGTTTTTAATTACCCGACAATTAAAACACAGTTCTTTTAAATAACGACAATCTACAATTTATTTACTATGACTTCACACTTTACAATTCGTTCACACTGAAGTTATTCGTTTGACGCATTAATTAAGACTGACTCGTTAGCAGCATGCGAACACTTTTATATATGACGGTGTGGCAATACGAGAACATTCTGGTAGCACTACAATATTCTGGCAACGCCAGAACATTCTTAGACAATGCTAGAAGGATCTACGACCATTAAGTTATTCGTCTGGTGGCTGCCAAACACATACACACTCACATAGATATATGCTCGCATTACTACAACAACAAACAAAAGAACAAAAGAAAATACTAGAAAATGAATAGATGATTCCAACAAGTGATAGCGAAATTTTATCGTTACAATTTGAAATTTTAAATTAACGGAAACTAATTTAAATAAACTTATGTCTATAATTATCAAATTCGTAACAATATGATATTTAAGTGCGTCAAGTTTGATCCAATTTGGTTCAGATTTAGATAAATCCTCCATATATTCGTTTTTCCGGTTTATACAAATATGGCCAAAATTCCCAGACTTTACACAAAATTCTGTGATGATTTCCCCAAATCTTAGTCATATCCTATACACTGTAATGCCACACAGAAAAAAATTTCATGAAAATTTCTCCAATTAAAATCTTAATTGAGTTTTAAAAAATATTCATTAAAAATTTTAAATGAATCATAAAAATTTTTAATTGAAATAAAAATTAATCATAAAAATTAAAAGTATCAATTAATTTTTTAATTGGATCAATTAATTTTTTAATAGATTGCCAATTAATTTTTTAATTGATACTATCATTTCTGTGATTGAAGACATTTCAATTAAAAAATTAATTGGATCAATTAATTTCGTGATTGAATCAGAAAAAAATTTTTTTGTGTGCAGAATTTCCACAGAACGGTTAAGTTTTAAATAAGGCTCCAAGTCGCCCGATTTGACCAAATAATATATCACAATCCACACTTGACCACATATCTTGGCGAGAACTAACCAATATCCTTGTAAAATCGCCACTGATGAGTAGCAAAAATAGTAAATTTTACTTAAATTGTCCTATATCTCGAATACATATATATCGCCTGATAAATCATAAATGATCTTTTGTATAATTGCATTAAAATTTCTCTCGCTTCATATGTCCCATATTTATACCCTTCACCACTACTGTGGTACAGGGTATAATAAGTTTGTGCATTTGTATGTAACGCCAAGAAGGAAAAGTCTGAGACCCATCGTTTAGTATACCGATCGTCTTAGAATTAAATTCTACGTCGATTTAGCGATGTCCGTCTGTCTGTCTGTTGATGTATTTTTGTGTGCAAAGTACAGCTCGCAGTTTTAGTCCGATTGTCCTAAAATTTGGTATAGGGTCCTGTTTCGGCTCAAAGACGATCCCTATTGATTTTGGAAAAAACCGGTTCAGATTTAGATATAGCTGCCATATATATTTTTCACCGATCTGGTCATAATTGGCGATCTTCCGATCTTCCTAAAATTCCGTACATCCAAATATTTTATGACTCTCGAAAAACTTCCAAAATATCAGCCAAATCGGTTCAGATTTAGATATAGCTCCCATATACAGCTTTCGCCCGATTTACACTCATTTGCCCACAGAGGCCAATTTTTTGCTCCGATTTAGGGAGTAGAATTAGCATTCAGGGAGTAGAATTAGCATTGTAGCTATGCGTGTCAAATTTGGTTGAAATCGGTTCAGATTTAGTTATAGCTCCCATATATACCTTTCGCCCGATTTACACTCAAATGACCACAGAGGCCAATTTTTTGCTCCGATTTAGTTGAAATTTTGCACAGGGAGTATAATTAGCACAGTAGCTATGCGTGCCAAATTTGGTTGAAATCGGTTCAGATTTAGATATAGCTCCCATATATAGCTTTCGCCTGATTTACACTCATATGACCACAGAGGCCAATTTTTAACTCCGATTTAGTTGAAATTTTGCACAGGGAGTAGAATTAGCATTGTAGCTATGCGTGCCAAATTTGGTTGACATCGGTTCAGATTTAGATTTAGCTCCCATATATATGTTTTTCTGATTTCGACCAACATTTTCCTTGTAAAATCGCCACTGCTTAGTCGAAAAGTTGTAAAAATGACTCTAATTTTCCGTAACTTCTAATACATATATATCGAGCGATAAATCATAAATAAACTTTTGCGAAGTTTCCTTAAAATTGCTTCAGATTTAAATGTTTCCCATATTTATACCCTGCTCCACACTGTGGAACAGGGTATTATAAGTTAGTGCATATGTTTGCCACACCCAGAAGCAGACGAGATAGAAACATGGTGTCTTTGGCAAAAATGCTCAGGGTGGGCTCCTGAGTCGATATAGCCATGTCCGTCTGTCCGTGAACACATTTTTGTAATCAAAGTCTAGGTCGCAGTTTTAGTCCAATCGACTTAAAATTTGGCACAAGTATGTGCTTTGGCTCAGAATAGATCCCTATTGATTTTGGAACAAATCGGTTCAGATTTAGATATAGCTCCCATATATATATTTCGCCCGATATGGACTTATATGGCCCCAGAAGCCAGAGTTTACCCTAATTTACTTAAAATTTTGCACAAGAAGAACAATTAGTACTATAGTCAAGTGTGCCAAATTTTATTGAAATCGGTTCAGATTTAGATATAGCTCCCATATATATCTTTCGCCCGATATGGACTAATACGGTCCCAGAAGCCAGAGTTTTACCCCAATTTGGTTGAAATTTTGCACAGGGAGTAGAATTAGCATTGTAGCTATGCGTGGCAAATTTGGTTGAAATCGGTTCAGATTTAGATATAGCTCCCATATATAGCTTTCGCCCGATTTACACTCATATGACCACAGAGGCTAATTTTTTGCTCCGATTTAGTTGAAATTTTTTACAGGGAGTAGAATATATAGCTTTCGCCCGATTTACACTCATATGACCACAAATGCCAATTTTTAACCCCGATTTAGTTGAAATTTTGTACAGGGAGTAGAATAAGCATTGTAACTATGCGTGCCAAATTTGGTTGAAATCGGTTCAGATTTAGATATAGCTCCCATATATATGTTTTTTCTGATTTCGACAAAAATGGTCAAAATACCAACATTTTCCTTCTAAAATCGCCACTGCGTAGTCGAAAAGTTGTAAAAATGACTGTAATTTTCCTAAACTTCTAATACATATATATCGAGCGATAAATCATAAATAAACTTTTTCGAAGTTTCCTTAAAATTGCTTCAGATTTAAACGTTTCCCATATTTTTTTTACTAACATTGTGTTTCACCCTAGTGCATTAGCCGACTTAAATTTTGAGTCTATAGATTTTGTAGAAGTCTATCAAATTCTTCCAGTGATATTTAAATGTATGTATTTGGGACAAACCTTTATATATAGCCCCCAACACATTTGACGGATGTGATATGGTATCGAAAATTTAGATCTACAAAGTGGTGCAGGGTATAATATAGTCGGCCCCGCCCGACTTTAGACTTTCCTTACTTGTTTTTTACTAACAATTTGTTTCATCCCAGGGCGTTATCCGATTTAAATTTTAATTCTAAATAGAGATAGAAGAAGTACAAAAAATTGTCTCCATTAAAAGTATTTGTATCTGGAAACGCAAACCTTTATATAGCTCCAAGCAAATTTTAAGTAGTTGAGATGGTAATACAAATGTTTGTAACTTCCGAACAAAATAAGCTATCGACTTGAAACTTGGCACAAGTAGTTGTTATTGATGTAGGTCGGATGGTATTGCCAATGGGCCATATCGGTCCACTTTTACATATAGCCCCCATATAAACGGACCCTCAAATTTGGATTGCGCACCCTCTAAGAGAAGCAAATTTCATCCGATCCGACTGAAATGTGGTACATAGTGTTAGTATATGGTCTCTAACAACCATGCAAAAATTGGTTTATATCGGTCCATAATTATATATAGCCCCCATATAAACCGATCCCCCGATTAGGCTTTCGGAGCCTATTAATATATGGCCTCAAACACCTACGTAAAAATTGGTCGAAATAGGTCCATAATTATATATAGCCCCCATATAAACCGATCCCCAGATTTGGAAGAGGAAAATTCATCTGATTCAGTTGGAATTTGGTACGTGATGTTAGTATACGATATCCAACAACCGTGCAGGAGTTGGTTCATGTCAGTCCATAATTATATATAGCCCCCATATAAACCGATCCCCAAATTTGACCTCCGGTGCCTTTTGGAGAAGCAAAATTCATCCGATCTGGTTGAAATTTGGTACGTGGTGGTAGTATATGATATTTAACATATAAACCGATCCCGAGATTTGGTTTTGGAGCCTCTTGGAGAAGCAAATTTCATCCGAGTCTGTTGAAATTTGGTACATTGTGCTAGTATGTGGCCGTTAACAACCATGCCATATCGGTCTATAGTTATATATAGCCCTCAGATAAATCGATCCCCAATCACACAAAAATTGGTCCATATAAATTCAGAATTGTATATAGCCCCCATATAAGCGACCCCCATATTTCAATTCTGGCTCTCTACGTACCGTTCAAAAAGTCCATATCGATTCGTAATTATTTGTATACTTGCCTACATATACCTTTTTTGTCTAATATATACCACGTATGGACTAACTCACAATTTAGAAAACGATGTTAAGAAGTTTTAAGATACCTTATCATCGGTAAGTATTACCACAACCCAAGTAATTCGATTGTGGATGACAGTCTTTCGTAGAAGTTTCTACGCAATCCATGTTGGAGGGTACATAAGATTCGGCCTGGCCGAATTTACGGCCGTATATACTAGAGGTCTGCACAATTCCATTTGTAAATGAAGAGTACACGTGTACTTGCTACATGAATACATCTATTTGAGAGAGTCGCAAAACAATTGGTACACATTTTGATGAACACCAAAAGCCACGAGTAACTTCTTGTTGCTACTCTGACGTCTTCACTACCAACAAACACATATTCCTCTTTCTCTCTTATTGAAGTGTACTCAGAGTGATCACGTCGAGTATGTTCCGAGAACAAAACTTCATAGAGTACTCCATGTACCACGTGCAGTTTCAGAAATACAAAACACAGTTACTCTCCATAATATATGTTTTCGGTTTGTTATAAAGAACGGCAAACGTTAAGGTAAGTGTGTGACATACATAAATATATGAAATATGTGACATACATACATACCTATGATTAATAATAATGGAAAGTTTTGCTTCGCACATTATTGAGAAATACTTGTGGTACCACGTGAAGTGAAGAGAATCCATGTTGTACTTTTACTCAAGTACTTGCATTTTTATTGTTCCTTTTTTTCGGAACACATATTTTTTCGGATAAGTACTTGGTGGTATTTGACAAGCAAGTGTTCTCTTCGCTTTACTACTTGCGCTCTGAGAGAAAGACAGTGTTTGTACTATATTCGACAGCGAATTGCATACATGTAGTGAAAAGTTATTCGATGCAGACCTCTAGTATATACTTGTTTTATCCTAAATTTAAATCCACAGAAGAAGTAGCATCTTCAGCACGGAATAAATGCCAAAATTCTTATGGGAAGGTCAAAATCCAAGTAAAGTTTTTTTGAGTGGGGTTCAGACTTACAATGAGGTGTCCACACAATTACAAAGCTTGGGCGTCACACCCTGAAATAAGAGTTTTTTTTTTTTTTTTTTTTTTTGAGAAACGGAATTTTATAGAAGTGATGTTTTCATTTGACAACAAAAAAATTTTTTAAAGCAAATAAGAAAATTAAGGACAATCGTTGATTTGCTTGTCATAAATTATTTGCTCTTACAAAAATATTTTATAACAAAGGAGAATTTAGCTTCTTTAATGGAGATTTTTTGCTGAGAAAAATATTGCCTCAATATTGCACTACTTTTGTTCTCTCAGTTCTATTGGCGACAATAATAGTGCAATTCTAAATCCAGTAGGTAGCATATAGTGTGAACATACTTTAAAATTGGACAATTAATGAGGAGGATTAATGCTTTTAAAAACATTTCCTATAAAAAACGTCTTATAATTCTCCTTCCTACCTCTCGTTTCCTTAACTGTACAATGGTGAATATGCGCTTTTGCTATACCCTTTTAACTCACCACCCTTAAGAGAGAAATCACTATTAGATTCGACTTTTTGATTTTATTGTCACAAACCATTCACCCACCACCACCCACCACCACCCACTAACACCACCACCACCACTCTCCATCCATTAGAAAAAACAGCAATTTAGGGATGAATGTAACATATCACCGAACGGGAAATCCATTTTATGTATGTTTTGATATTTGTTCTTGCCGCTTTTATGTGAAAAAATTTTCTCATGTCTCTCATTCATGATGATACAAAGGCCGTGGCATGATGCGTTGGGGTGGAGGTGGTTATGGTGTTGACTTCTTACAATTGAAATGAGATGCAGACAATGAAAGTGTAGAGTCATAGGTGAATTTTGCACAAAATCTCAACTCAACACATTCTCAAATGGCAATCATTGAACAAAAGATTGCCTTGTAGATTGTTTTTAAGCGCTGCAAATTCTCTTTTAATTGAGCATGTCGTGTTATAAAAATTTATTTCATTTCTTCGTTTGTCGCCTTTTAATAGCATAGAGCGTCTTCATTGCCACCGCTAACGCGCTCATGGAAGAAAAATGTTGATTCCCAGTCATTTCGATTTTCTTCTTGTCTTTTTTTTTTTTTTTGTCGGAAGAAAAAGACTATTTGACGATAGAAATGATGACACTATGGCTAAGCGACATCACCATTATCATCTGTGAGAATACAAAGGATCTATCTATCCACAAAAGCCATCAGTCGACAATACCAACAGCAAGGACATCAACTGGCAGCCAATGCCCACCATCATTATGCGGTATGAAGGTGTGGAATTAGGATACTGCATTAACACACAAATGTCATGTCAGGCAATTGTCTGTACTATCTTCCTGCAAATTTTGTTGCTCCTTCTAGGGCAGGTCTTGCACACAGAATGCAGGGCAGGCAACCAACAATCGCACCCACCTACGAACAAAGAAGCTACAACAACATCAAGTCATTGCCGGTGTAGGTCTTGGTGTAACACGTTTCTCTTTAGCCTTTTGGGTCATGAACCTTTTGGCAACTTTGTGACAGTTTTTTCTTTTCGTTTTTTTTTTAATGACATTTCACAGTTGGCTTCCTTCGAATAGAGAGATGAAGAGTTACTCTATGGCATAACATTCTCATGCAAAGTTACGAGCAATCTTGGCTTTATGCAACACCTTTGTTTAATCAGTTAATGGCATCACCATCAACATAACGCTTTACATTTCTTGGAGGGATTTATTAGAATAATAGGAAGATGGCTAAGTAGCTCATGGTGATTTCAATTGAGGTGATTGTTTAGGGGACTAGAAGGAAATTTATTTCAGCAAAGTTCCATTCACTGGTGTCTACATATTTGTTTTGTGATTTTTCCCGTAAATTCAGTAGATGTAGCTATTTAAATCCCCATGCATGTTTTAAATTAGATCCGATCAGGACAGGGGAATCGGGTTTACTTGTTTTAACATATCTCGCACCCAGATGAACGTCCCCATTGAAAATATTGTGAAGGGTCTGCAATTTGAATTATAGTTTTCTTTTTGACTAAATAAAACGAACGGTGTGGAGTTCGCATCTATTCGACACATAAATAAATATGGGCAAAAATAGAAGGAGGCATCGTAGGAAACGAAACTTTGAAGGGCCTTGTTGATATATATATATATATATATATATATATATATATATATATATATATATATATATATATATATATATATATATATATATATATATATATATATATATATATATATATATATATATATATATATATATATATATATATATATATATATATATATATATATATATATATATATATATATATATATATATATATATATATATATATATCAAAGCTCCATGACAAGGGACCTCCTTTTCGCCGAGTGCGAACGGCGTTCCAAATTGCACTGAAACCACTTAGAGAAGCTTTGAAACCCTCAGAAATGTCACCAGCATTACTGATGTGGGATAATCCACCGCTGAAAAACTTTTTGGTGTTCGGTCGAAGCAGGAATCGAACCCACGATCTTGTGTATGCAAGGCGGGCATGCACCACGGTGGCTCCCTAAAGCGACGGTAAGATAACACAAATAGAGAAATGCCCGTCATTTTGGGAACAGTTATAGGTTGCTCTTTGAAATTTGGTATGGTTAGATTCGAGATATTGACCACATAGTGAGCCAAATTTTGAGACCTTAGGTGGACCGAAACCCAACTGACAGGCCTCTACTATTTGTCCCCTCAGCTATGGGAAAAGTAATTTTGAAAAAGTAACGTTATTTTTTTCAAAATTTGTAAAATATGTCAAAACCGTTTTGTTTTATAATTGTTGTTAGATTTATATTCAAAAAATCAAATTTTTGCTAATTTTGAAAACGTAGCGATATTTTTGCTAAAGTTTGTAAAGCAGATGAAAATTTAATTTTTTCCTTTTTGGCCATCTTGGTGGTACTTTGAGGACTTGTAACAAAAAAATATATCTCTTTCATTTCGTTTTTATTTTACAATTATTGTTAGTTGAAAAATTCATGCGTTCTAGCTTTCCCCCTTCCATTTTTATACCCTCCACCATAGGATTGTCATTCCGTTTGTAACACATCGAAATATTGCTCTAAGACCCCATAAAGTATATATATTCTGGGTCGTGGTGAAATTCTGAGTCGATCTGAGCATGTCCGTCCGTCCGTCCGTCTGTTGAAATCACACTAACTTCCGAACGAAACAAGCTATCGACTTGAAACTTGGCACAAGTAGTTGTTATTGATGTAGGTCGGATGGTATTGCAAATGGGCCATATCGGTCCACTTTTACGTATAGCCCCCATATAAACGGACCCCCAAATTTGGCTTGCGAGGCCTCTAAGAGAAGCAAATTTCATCCGATCCGGCTGAAATTTGGTACATGGTGTTAGCAAATGGTCTCTAACAACCATGCAAAAATTGGTCCATATCGGTCCATAATTATATATAGCCCCCATATAAACCGATCCCCCGATTTGGCTTGAGGAGCCTCAAAGAGAAGCAAATTTCATCCGATCCGGCTGAAATTTGGTACATGGTGTAAGTATATGGTCTCTAACAACCATGCAAAAATTGGTTCACATCGGTCCATAATTATATATAGCCCCCATATAAACCGATCCCCCGATTTGGCTTGCGGAGCCTCTAAGAGAAGCAAATTTCATCCGATCCGGCTGAAATTTGGTACATGGTGTTAGTATATGGTCTCTGACAGCCATGCAAAAATTGGTCCATATCGGTCCATAATTATATATAGCCCCCATATAAACCGATCACCAGATTTGACCTCCGGAGCCTCTTAGAAGACCAAAATTCATCTGATTTAGTTGAAATTTGATACGTGATGTTAATATATGGCCTCAAACACCCATGCAAAAATTGGTCGATATCGGTCCATAATTATATATAGGCCCCATATAAACCGATCCCCAGATTTGACCTCCGGAGCACCGTGGAAGAGCAAAATTCTTCCCATTCGGTTGAAATTTGGTACGTGATGTTAGTATAGGGTATCCAACAACCATGCAGGAATTGGTTCCTATCAGTCCATAATAATATATAGCTCCCATATAAACCGATCCCCAGATTTGACTTCCGGTGCCTTTTAGAGAAGCAAATTCATCCGATCTGGTTGAAATTTGGTACGTGGTGGTAGCATATGATATTTAACAACCATGTGAGTTGAAATTTGTGGATGACAGTCTTTCGTAGAAGTTTCTGCGCAATCCATGATGGAGGGTACATAAGATTCGGCCTGGCCGAACTTACGGCCGTATATACTTGTTTATTCTAGGAATTATGTGTACCTACACTGAAAAAACAGTGAACCCTTTTCCATTGCAAAATGAACTAAACTGTAGTAATATTGACCATGATTTAGCCCTTAAGATTTTTTTCAACTTGTCTAGTTTATAATTTTCTTAAATTTTAGTTCATCTATAACATTGTAGTTTAGTTCATTTTTACAACACCATAAGATTTATATACACCTACCAAGTTAAAAAGTCAGTATTATTTTGGTTTACTTGCTTATTTTGTGGGAAACCCGATAATAAAAATTTGTTAACAGTCTCTTTAAAATGTCGACGACTAGACTATTTTTAAATCAATCATTCCACAGTATAGAGAAATTAAATAATTAAAGGAACAACAAACCGTTTTACTATTATGAGAATTTTCATACATTAAAATTAAACTATCTTTAAGCAAAAGTACTTTATTATAAAAACTTATGATGAAAGTTCTTAATACAATGTTTTTTGTGAATAAAAATTATGACCACATGGAAAAGAGAGTAGTTCATTTGAACCCGCTGTTTGGACATTTTGACTTATCCTTTTTTTTATTCATCGTAGGTAATTTTTTCACATATCTTGCTGGAAAAAATGGAAACAATAATGAAAATTGTTAAAAATTAATACCATGTAATGAAATATAATTTTTAATTCTTCATTTTTGCTTGTAACTTACCATATTTGGGGCATTTTATCAAATGGTGTAAGGAATTCAACTTTTCTTTGGAAAACGTATCTCATAAAATTTGTACCTGAAACAATTAGAGAAATAATGAAGTATTCTAAATAAACTCATAAAACTGTGTTGTTATCGATGTGAAAGATATAATAAAATAAATATTCTAGTTGAAAGAAAGCCAAAGTTTTAATATAAAACTTACCAATTCTCTATTAAATTGTACGCTGAGTGGAAATATAAAAAGTTGTCCAAATTTATTTGGGTTACTCTGAAATTAAATATTAAATAAAATTATTAAATAACTTTTCAAAAAATCTAATGAAAAAAATAATAATATGCATAAAAAACCAAATATTCTTGATATTCCTAGACAGTCAGCAAAATGACGACACGTAATTTCATTTTCGATTTAAAATGCATTTTAGTCTATTGGGAAATGGTAAATTTAAGTTATACTAATTCGACCGTTTTATGAATTTTTGTTTTATACTACTTAAAACCAAATTGAATAAGAAAATAAATTCAAGTTTGGTTCACTTTTTCGCTCACGATGAAAATTATATCGTCTTGAAATCAGCCGTAGTCAAAATGACGAAGGATGACGTTAATGTACAAAAAATAAGGATGGCTGTCCAGGGTTAAAAGAAAGTTAAAGAAAACTTACCAATTCACTATTAAATTACAGGCAAAGGAGTACTAAAAATTTGTCAAAATTTTAAGGGGTTATTCTGAAATTAAATATTTATTTTTACATTAAAAATATTACATTAGTTTCCAAAAAAATTAATTAAAGAAATACTAAAATAAGGTATTAAAAACCTGTAATTTTGATGATAAAAAGGTCATAAAAACGTAAATATTCTAGTTGAATGAAAGCCAATTTTTAAAAGAAAACTTACCAATTCTCTACCTTTTTAAATTTGTTTTAATCCGTCTGGAGTTGCTCTGAAATTAAATATCGCTTTTACAACAAAGAAAAACATTAAACTGGTTTCCAAAAAAAAAAAAAAATAATAATTAACAAATAATAATATACATAAAAAATATTCTTTTCAAAAGAAAGCCATATTAAAAAAATACTTACCAATTTATGAATAAACTATACGCTGAGATATTACAAAAAATTTCCAAATTCATCTGGAATTGAATATTAATTTTTTACATTGAATAATGAAAATTTCAATACACTTTCAATTTCAACATATTTTACTAAATATTCTTAATAACTTTTTTCTAAACTACCGACAAAATATTAATAACTTTCATTTAAAAGGTTTAATAAACAAACACCAATATATGACTCAAAAATCCAAAATATTCCATGCCTTTATATTCCCTTGTTACATACCTACTTAAAAGATGCAACAGCCCACGCCAACGCCAACTATACAACTGAAGCATGCCAAACAAAACCAAGCAAAGCCAAAACATTCCTACAACAACAAAAACACATGTGCCTTTATTGAAAACAACACCTCATCCAGCCAAAAACCATCAACGAATAACAAACACACGCACAAGCCACTAAATGAACAAAATAAAAACAACCCCACGCTCATGTATACACAACAAAACTCAAGTAACATCATCTTTACATTAATCACATTCCACTATTCCGATAAAGATTTCTGTACTATGCATTAGTTCATCGCATCTGCTGACAATTTACTCTAAGAATAATATTCGTAAAGGCACACCAGTTTATGAGCGATGAAACGTTTAACTTAAAATTCGCAAAATTTTCATGAAATGTTATCTACCATTTTTGACGAAAATGTCTATAAATTTAATTACATGTGAACTAAAAATATTTCATTGTGTAATTTTTTACCAACAATTATTAACTATAGGAATAGTCAGTAAGAAATTGCTATCCACTTTCAAGTTCATTTTTCGTAAAAAAATATTTTCTCATACAAAAAAATCTTATAGTAAATTGCACTTATTATTTAGAAAATACTTAACATTTCACAAGTAGTTTTATAGCATAACAAACGAATTTTTAACTACCAGTTAAGAAATTTTTTAAGGAAATTTCCATCGTATTTTGTAGGCCATGAACTAAACGATTGCTACTTAGAATTTGTAAAATTTCCTTTCGAGTAGTTAATTTTCGTTCAAGATACGAAAAATGAACTAAAATTCTGGAAAATTCTTGTAATAAATTATTGTAAAAATCTTCTTAATTTTACGAGACACTTTTTTTTCTGTGTAACGAATTCATTAATATGTTTCCAGTCCTTGTTTTGAAAGCGGGTCAGGTCCCGGATCACCTCTTCACCGATATGGTTAACTCTTTGCCTAGTAAAGGCAGCGACAAAGATAGTGCACCGTGGTATCATTATCCTCAAAACACGCCCTACATGCATCATCCTCTGCTGTTCTTATTCGGTGCAGATGTGCTCTCAATTCTAGGTGCCCGGTTATTATTTCCACGGCCCTGCTGATTGTCGTCCTACTCTCCCCTTGAGTAGTGCTCCAATCGTTTTCTTGTCTAGGTCACCACCATTTGGAAGATTATTGTCAAGAGCACCTTTAGACTGTAGATAAATAAAAATAAATTTTTCACATAGAAATAAAATTTTGACAAAATTTTGTATAGAAATAATATTTTCGCAAAATTTTTTATAGAAATAAAATGTTGATAAAAATTATTATAGAAATAAACTTTCTGACAAAATTTTCTATAGTATAAACTTTGTGACAAAATTTTCTATAAAAATAAAATTTTGACAAAATATTCTTTAAAAATAAAATTTTGACAAAATTTTCCAAAAAAAAAAAATGACAAAATTTTCTATAGAAACAAAATTTTGACAAAATTTTCTATAGAAGTTTCGACCGTGACTGTAATAAAATCGTGTTTTGACTAAGTCTTTTAACAAAATCGAGATTTTCTTCCCGCATGAACTTGTCTTGTTGTTAAAGACTTTCTCAAAATATTAAAATATTTGACAAAACTATTGTACCATAAATCTCATATCGGCGCAAAAATGTCTACACAAAGGTACTAAATCATTCGCGGGGGTACTACGGTACTGAATTGGGTGAAAAGGTATTGAAAAAAGTACTATAGTACTGCATTTTCCATCCCTGCCTCTCACCCACCTTCGATCCATCGCTGTAGCAGTTAGTTCCCTTGGCATCTGATCTATGGTTCCATTGTCCCATGGCCATTAGATGTGTGCAATTTCGATTTTAATCATGCTGATGTTTTCAATCAGGTCCCTTAGGTAAATTACTCATAAAATGATTCGAGAGTAACGGTATTTCTCGTGAGTTACGAGTTTTTCGTGAATCACGATGTTTCTAATCGTGAGTGCACTGGTAGAAAAAGTTTCGTTATATTAATGAAATGTGTCATTAAAATTGAGCCATTAAAACAAATTCATTGATATAACGAAATTTTTCGTTATTATAACGAATTTTCTGTTATTCAACGAAACGTTTCGTACTATTAACGAACATTTTCATTGTATTAATGAAAATTTTTCGTTGTATCAATGAAACATTTTCGTTGGCTCAATTTTAATGAAATTTTCTTTGTGTGTGTGAGTCTTTAATAGACTTTCGTGGATGAGTGTGCGTGAGCCCTGCCAAAAAATATCGTGCGTGAGAGTGTGTGCGTAAGATTTTTTCCGTCATGAGAGTGCATGAGCGTAAATCAAATATTACTCTCTTGCACACCTCTGATGACTATCTTACTGCCGTCAAATATATTATCATGGATTGTTGCGGCATCCGCCATTATACCCACCGTCTCCCCTATAATCCTTTGATGGTTTGCCATGTTTTACCATGGCGGCTTCGCTTTTGATCTGAATCTCTATAGATCTTAAGTCCAGTATCGTTACTCTGGCGTACGTGGCATTCATTGCCCCAGTTATGTACAGACATGTTCGTTGGACCGGTGGCCAACATTTGTAGGCTTATTTAATCCTCTCTTTGATGTGACTCATCCAATTCCAAAAACTATTTGAAATATATTCGAGGATTTGTTGAATGTAAGACCAGTTGAATTTATTTTGAGAATTGGGTTTGCCTTCAAATTAAAATACCATGTATGGCAGGTTTATGGCGGTACTAACTTTACATGTAGCGAGCAAACTTAGCAACAGCACTGAAAGTAACGTAGCAATACCATAGCACATAACGCTCCCTGTTATCTTAAAGCTTCGTGGCAATACCGTTATGATAAACTTTTCTTTAGGTTTGAAGATTTAATAACAAGGTGTATTTCTCTAATAATTGTTCCGAATATTGAGCTGAAACTTTATGAACAGTTAACATTTTCTCTATGTAGGAAAAAACACTGCATTACTGGCAAATACTAACAAACGTTCTCTGTCAGCCTAACCTTCTATAAACACGAAGGTTAGGCTGACAGAGAAATGTCCATTAATGTCCGTTTCCTTTAGGTTTGAGAATTCAATTACAATGTGCATTTGTCCACTTATTGTAAAGTTGAATTGAAACTGGGAATGTCCTTAAATTACAAATGATTTTTACGAACAGTTTACATTTTCTCTGGGTACGAAAAACAAACACTGCCTTATCTAAAGGCCGGTATGCACCTCTAGCCGAAATTTCCGCAACCCATAAGAAATGCATTGTTATATATTTGCTAACGAAAATTCCGTGAGGTGTGCAGAACTGTCTTATTGGCACTCAAATGAAATTTCCGCAAGAGGTGCATACTGGACTTACTGCCTTTTCGTGGAATTTTCGTTTGCCTCGAGACGAACGAATCGTCAAAAATCCCATATTGATATCCCGAAAATCAGAGTCTGTACAATCCCAATTGTTTCATTGTTCGATAGTAAAACATATATAATGAGTTCATGACAAATTTAAGGATTTTCTAGCAAATATATCAAAAGTTATTTTAGTTTCAATCTAGACGAACGATTCGTGTCGAGTCGATTTTGTGTTTCATGAACAGGCAGTTAAGCTTTGAGAAATTTGGTTTGTGTGCAAACTATACAGACTCACCATGTATTTTTATGGGTAAAATGCAAAACAATAAAATTCAAAATATTTTCACTATCCAAAGTAGTCCTGGATTTTTTTTACTAAAATGTGGCCCCTAATCAAGCAATATACTCGTATGTACATTCCTTAAAAGATGAAAAATGAAAGAAAACTTCCGTTACCGTTTTTTAAAATTAATCAAATTTAAATATTCCCAACAGATATGAACATAAAGTAATTTTATTTAAATGTTAGATTGTAGAGTTTATTGCAAAATTAATCTCATAATGGTGCAGAATACATTTAAATTTTCATTAAAACAGCCGTAAAGCTTAATGGTGTTTATTTTGAAATTCCCAGTATAAAAGGTTGATGGCTATGATAATAACCGCATATTGGAAAAAATGAAAGCTGTATGAATAAATATTGAAGGTAATGCAGTACAGATTTCTGGTTTTTATGAAATGAACATTTGAAAATAGACTATGGAGTAAATCATGCTGTATTTCAACCATAGACTAGGGCTATATATTTCAAAAGAAAATTTTGCACAATTTTATTTCTGTAGAAAATTTTGTCATAATTTTATTTCTGTAGAAAAATTTGTCATAATTTTATTTCTGTAGAAAATTTTGTCAAAAATTTTATTTCTATAGAAAGTTTTGTCAAAATTTTATATTTCTATAGAAAATTTCGTAAATATTTTATTTCTATAAAAAATTTTTGTCAAAGTTTTATTTCTATCGAAAATTTTGTCAAAATTTTATTTCTGTTGAAAATTTTGTCAAAATATGATTTCTGTAGAAAATTTTGTCAAAAATTGTATATTTCTATAGAAAATTTCGTAAATATTTTATTTCTATAGTAAATTTTTTCAAAGCTTTATTTCTATCGAAAATTTTGTCAAAATTTTATATTTCTATAGAAAATTTCGAAAATATTTTATTGCTATAGAAAATTTTGTCAAAGTTGTATTTCTATCGAAAATTTTTTCAAAATTTTATTTCTGTAGAAAATTTTATCAAAATATGATTTCTGTAGAAAATTTTGTCAAAATTTTATTTTTCTATTGAAAATTTCGTAAATATTTTATTTCTATAGAAAATTTTGTCAAAATTTCATTTCTATCGAAAATTTTGTCAATTTTTTTTTTATCAAAAAATTTGTTAACACTTTATTTCTATAGAAAATTTCCTTAAAATGTTACTTCTATAGAAATTTTTGTCAAAATTTTATTTCTATAAAAAATTTTGACTAAATATTATTTCTATAGAAAATTTTGTCAAAATTGTATATTTCCATGGAAAATTTTGTTAATATTTTATTTCTATTAAAAATTTTGTCAAAATTTTATTTTTATTGAAAATGTTATTTAAATTTTATTTCTATAGAAAATTTTGTCAAAATTTTATTTCTATGGAAAATTTTGTCAAAATTTTATTTCTATAGAAAATTTTGTAAAAATTTTATTTCTATATAAAATGTTATCAAAATTTCATATATCTATACAATGTTTTGTTAAATGTTTCAAACTTGTTTTTTAATAATTCATTAATTTGAAAAATATTTTGTTAAAATTTTACTTCTATGGACAATTCTGTCTAAACATTATTTCTATAGAAAATTTTGTCTAACTTTTATTTCTGTAGACAAATTTGGCAAAATCTTATTTCTATAGAAAGTTTTGTCAAAATTTTCGTCTAGAAAATTTTGTCAATTTTATTTCTATAGAAAATGTTGTCAAAATTTTATTTCTGTAGAAAATTTTGTAAAAAATTTGATTTCTATAGAAAATTTTGTCAATATTTTATATTTCTATAGAAAATTTCGTAAATATTTTATGCCTATAGAAAATTTTGTCGAAATTTTATTTCTATCGAAAATTTTGTCAAAATATGATTTCTGTAGAAAATTTTGCCAAAATTTTATATTTGTATAGAAAAATTGTCAAAATTTTATTTTTATTGAAAATGTTATTAAAATTTTATTTCTATTTTCTATATTGTCAAAATTTTATTTCTATGGAAAATTTTGTCAAAATTTTATTTCTATATAAAATTTTACCAAAATTATCAAAATTTCATATTTCTATACAATGTTTTGTTAAATGTTTCAAACTTGTTTTTTTAATAATTCATTAATTTGAAAAATATTTTGTTAAAATTTTACTTCTATGGACTATTCTGTCTAAACATTATTTCTATAGAAAATTTTGTCAAAATTTTATTTCTATAAGAAATCTTGTCAAAATTGTTTTTTTTTATCAAAAATTTTGTTAACAATTTCTATAGAAATTTTTTTTCTAAATACTATTTCTATAGCAAATTTTGTCAAAATTTCATATTTCCATGGCAAATTTCGTCAATATTTTATTTCTATAGAAAATTTTGTCGAAACGTTAGTTTTATTGAAAATGTTGTTAAAATTTTATTTTGTATAGAAAATTTTGTCAAAATTTTATTTCTATAGAAAAATTTGTCAAAATTTTATTTCTATATAAAATGTTGTCAAAATTGCATACTTCTATAAAATATTTTGTTAAATGTTACAAAGTGTTTTTTTAATAGTCATTAATTGGAAAAATATTTTGATAAAATTTTACTTCTATGGACAATTCTGTCTAAACATTATTTCTATAGAAAATTTTGTCTAACTTTTATTTCTATAGACAAATTTCTTAAAATTTTATTTCTATAGAATGTTTTGTCAAAATTTTATATTTCCGTGAACAATTTCGTTAATAGTTTATTTCTATCGAAATTTTTTTCAAAATATTATTTTTATTGAAAATGTTATTAAAATTTTATTTCTATGGAAAATTTTGTAAAAAAATTTTCTATAGAAAATTTTGTCAAAATTTTATTTCTATGGAAAATTTTGTCAAAATTTTATTTCTATGGAAAATTTTGTCAAAATTTTATTTCTATATAAAATGTTATCAAAATTTCATATTTCTATACAATGTTTTGTTAAATGTTACAAACTTGTTTTTTTAATAATTCAGTAATTTGAAAAATATTTTGTTAAAATTTTACTTCTATGGACAATTCTGTCTAAACATTATTTCTATAGAAAATTGTGTCTAACTTTTATTTCTATAGCAAATTTCTTAAAATTTTATTTATATAGAAAGTTTTGTCAATTTTTTTTTCTAAAAAATTTTGTCAGTTATAGAAAATTTTGTAAAAATTTTATTTCGATAGAAAATGTTGTCAATATTTAATTTCTATAGAAAATTTTGTCTAACTTTTATTTCTATAGACAAATTTCTTAAAATTTTCTTAAAATTTGATTTCTAAAGAAAATTTTGTCAATATTTTATATTTCTATAGAAAATTTCGTAAATATTTTATGCCTATAGAAAATTTTGTCGAAATTTTATTTCTATCGAAAATTTTGTCAAAATATGATTTCTGTAGAAAATGTTGCCAAAATTTTATATTTGTATAGAAAAATTGGTCAATATTTTATTTCTATAGAAAATTTTGTCAAAATTTTATGTCTATAAGAAATCTTGTCAAAATTGTTTTTTTTTATCAAAAATTTTGTTAACACCTTATTTCTATAGATTTTTTTTCTAAATACTATTTCTATACAAAATTTTGTCAAAATTTTATATTTCCATGGCAAATTTCGTCAATATTTTATTTCTATAGAAAGTTTTGTCGAAACGTTAGTTTTATTGAAAATGTTGTTAAAAATTTTATTTGTATAGAAAATTTTGTGAAAATTTTGTTTCTATAGAAACATTTGTCAAAATTTTATTTCTATATAAAATGTTGTCAAAATTGCATACTTCTATAAAATATTTTGTTAAATGTTACAAAGTGTTTTTTTAATAGTCATTAATTGGAAAAATATTTTGATAAAATTTTACTTCTATGGACAATTCTGTCTAAACATTATTTCTATAGAAAATTTTGTCTAACTTTTATTTCTATAGACAAATTTCTTAAAATTTTATTTCTATAGAATGTTTTGTCAAAATTTTATATTTCCGTGAACAATTTCGTTAATAGTTTATTTTTATAGAATTTTTTTCAAAATATTATTTTTATTGAAAATGTTGTTAAAATTTTATTTCTATCGAAAATTTTGTCAAAATTTTATTTCTATGGAAAATTTTGTCAAAATTTTATTTCTATATAAAATGTTATCAAAATTTCATATTTCTATACAATGTTTTGTTAAATGTTACAAAGTTTTTTTTTAATAATTCATTAATTTGAAAAATATTTTGTTAAAATTTTAATTCTATGGACAATTCTGTCTAAACATTATTTCTATAGAAAATTTTGTTTTTATTTCTATAGACAAATATGGCAAAATCTTATTTCTATAGAAAATTTTGTCAATTTTATTTCTATAGAAAATGTTGTCAAAATTTTATTTCTATAGAAAATTTTGTCAAAAATTTGATTTCTATAGAAAATGTTGTCAAAATTTTATTTATTTATTTATTTATGGTTTAAAAGGGCCCAACACAAATAGGTTATATAGACCCGCAACTATATATAAAGTTCTTAAAATAGTTCAGATATCCAGATAATTATATACATTTCAAAATTATTTTGAATTTACTTTCAAATCGATTTATACACATCAATATCCACCAAAAATTGTTTTATATTCTTATAGTTATTTTCATTTGCGAGTACCGAAATATCATTGATTTTATAACGATTCCTTTTGTCTTCATAGTTCAAATATTGATTAAATATATGAAATATTGTTAAAGTTTGCCCACATACACATTGAGGAGGTGGTAATTTCTCAATAATATATCTATGTGTTAATAAACAATGTCCAATTCTTAATCTATTAAATTTGATTAAGTCATTTCTTGGTAAACTGGCTTGTTTGTAACCTTGAGAGATGTGGTTTTGGATTTTAAATAGTTTTGTTTGATTATCATTTGTCCATATATCATTCCACTGGTCAATAATGTATTTCTTGATATATCTTTTGAAATCGTTATGTTGAAAGTGAAAGGTAGGATCCACAGCATCCATTAGTGCCTCTTTTTCTAGCCGATCAGCCAGTTCATTTCCTATCAAATTTACGTGGCTTGGGATCCACATAAAGTTTATTTCATTATGTGTATATTTAGATATGAGATTGCGTAGCTGGTTTATTATATTGTTCCTACTAAAAGGGTTGCTTATGTCTTCCAGTGCACTCCTACTGTCCGACATTATAACTATTTTTCGTCCCGTATACTTGTGACTAATTGACTCTATGCAAGCCCTAATTGCAAGAAGCTCACACGTATAGATGGATGAGAAATTAAATAAGCGCCTTTTGGTAGATAGATTCTCTCCTACAAATGCAAATCCAGACTTTTCATTCATAACTGATCCATCTGTGTAAAAGATCAGGTAGCCCTTGTATTTGTCATTAATTATCTCTCTGAAACGTTGTTGAATTTCAACAGGGAGCATTTCGTTCTTTTTGCAAAAAGCTAGTTCGAAATTCACAGATGGATTCGAAAGTAACCACACGCAGAGAAGAAACATGATTGTCACAATCATATTCGAAGAGCAAAATAATATGATAGGAGCTATTTTTGCGGCGACCATGTAACATTTTAACCTGCAACCATGTTGGCTCAGTGAACATGGTTCTAAGAAAAATATAATTGTCCTCATCTAAAATGTTATTATATTGATAAAAAGAATTTTGTTTGAATGAAAAGACAATGGTCACAATTTAAAATGTTATGGTATTCATTAAAAATGTTTTTCTCCTAGTTAAAAGAACATGGTCACAACCTAAAATGTTTTGATCTTTATGAAAAAAACTTTTTTCATCGTCGAAAAAAGGACGCCACTTGAGAAAAGAAACACACAAAATTAATTTTATTTATTGGTTTTTATTTATTTATAAACTAATTCATTGTTTATTTGTATTTATAATGCCGTTCAAGCAAACATCATATATTTTTACACACTCTATTTTATTTCAATCTCAACAATAAGTAATTATTCCATATTTACATCGTGCTCATCAAATGTACAAACGCAGACATCATATAACTGCAAATAAAAATAAATGATACCATATAGCAAAATGCAGTACAAAAAAACAGGTACATTTTTTCAATTACACTTTCCTTTTTTTTGTGGTCACATAAAACCACGTGCCACTTAAATAAATTAACACAAAACACAAAAAATCCGTATTCTTCGTCCATTCCAAGAAACAATCAATACACGACTGACGCGAAAAATGAAAATCGTGTGTACCTGGTCAATGTTTTTATAAAATTCTTTTCGCTGCAAAAAAGTTAAAAAATTAAATGTTCACGAAAAAAATGTAAATGGTCTTTATGGCCATGTAATGGTTCTAGACATGTCTATACTCAACCTATAAAAATACTTTTTTCCCTGTAAAAAAGTAAAAAAATGGAATGGTCTGGAACATGATTTTCCCGACCATTTAATGGTTTCAAATTCTATTATTTAAATGATAAAACATGTTTGCGGTATTTGAGAACCATTCAAATGCTTATTGCCACCATACATTTTTCTCCGCTCGAAAACTATTTTTACAAAGACAATTACATGCTCTAGATAAGCATTAAATGGATGCGGCAACCATGTCCAAACATGGTTTTTCTGTGCGTGCATGGAGCCGTATCAGATACTTTTGTAATTTCTATTTTAGATTTGTCAATGTAATATTTTTGTAAAATTTTAGAGAATTCATTATGAGCATTCATATACAGGGGTCGATATCTTTTTGGTTTGGATGTCAGTTTTTCGATTTTGTGTTCATTTGCCATCATTTTATTAAATGGGTGGTCTTTCAGAGATAGTATTTTAAGAGTATATAACAGCAATTGTTTTAGTCTCCGTAGATCTAATGGAGGGCAGAACGCCAGTACTTGTAGGCTTACTGCTGGACTAGTTCTAAAAGCTCCTGTGGCTAAACGTATTCCTGTATTCAGTATGGGGTTAAGATCTTTTAAATGATAATCCGAGGCGGATGAATATATTATGGAAGCATAGTCTATAGTTGGCAATACTACGCATGTTAATATCCTAAGAAGTGACTGCTGATCGGATCCAAATTTGGAGCATCTTAGCATTTTTATTATGTTAAGTTTTGCGTTTGCCTTAGCTTTTATATTTCGGATGTGATGTTGGAATGTGAGTTTTTCATCAAAAGTTACGCCTAAAAATTTGTGCCTATCGACAAATGTAATTTCTTCCCCATAAAGGGTTAATCGTATATCGTCTGGAAATCCACTCTTTCTACGCCTGGAAAACTTTATGCCTACGGTCTTTTCCTGGTGGAACTGAAACCCAGTAATGTCACTCCAAGACTCAAGTTTCTTGATGGTATTTTGAATTCTTTTAAATATAGTGGATATCTTTCTACCCGAAGAATAGATGACCAGATCATCGGCATAAAGTAGGGCTTTAACCCCCTTAGTTATATTCATGAAGACTGAATTAATAGCAAGAAGAAAAAGGGTCACACTCAGGACGGATCCTTGTGGCACACCATTTTCTAAGTTGAAATAATTGGAGTAAGTGTTTCCTATTAAACAACAAAATGTTCGATCCTTTAAAAAGTTTGAAATGAATGCCGCCATGTTACCCTTAATTTCTGAGACATTTAGTTTCTCAAATACAAGTTTTCTCCACATTGAGTCGTAAGCTCGTCAAATGTCAAAAAATATAGCTATAACATCTTTTCCATATGAAAAGTTCTCCATTATATCGGAGTGTAGAATGGCCAGATTATCAACAGTACATCTATTTTGCCTAAACCCAGATTGGTTAACATCTAATATATTGTTTTTTCCAGGTACCAAACTAATCTTTTGTTGACCATTCTTTCTAATAGTTTGCAAAGACAGTTTGTGAGAGAAATCGGTCTATAACTATTCTTATCTGTACTATCCTTTCCAGGTTTAAGGATTGGTATAACTAATGATTTTCCCCAATTTCTTGGAAATACCTGATGTGTCCAGATGAGGTTATAAAAATTTAATAAGTATTGCAGTGATGCCTCCTCTAAGTTCTTTATCATCTCATAGCGAATATTATCCGGTCCTGGGGATGACCCTTTACAACTTCGCAAGGCTGATTTTAATTCGATCAGAGAGAATTTCTCATTATATGCCTCTGAATTATTGACCGTGTTAACTTTAAAATCCTTTCTCGCAATGTATCTCCTAAATTTCAACGAGAAATTCCTCGATGAGGAGTTATTCTCAAAGTTACTAGCCATTACATCTGCTATTTGGTTTCTATCCGTTATTAGAATATCCTGATCATATATAGCGTTAATTTGGTTGTAATTCGAAGAACCATTTAATGCCTTAATTTTTCTGAATACATCCGTAGATGATGTTCGAAGATTTATACTTTCAACGAATTGCAACCACGATTCCCTGCGACTTCTTCTTATTTCCTTACGTAGTTCATATTTTATCTGTTTGTACCTTTCTAGGTTCTCCTGTGTTACATTTCTTTTAAATTGTTTCAAAAGCCTCCTTCTCTCCTTTACTAATATCTTTATGGTATTATTCCACCATGGGACTTCCTTCCTACTACGTTCTGGTTTTCTAAGAGGTATAGCTCGTTCTGCTGATTGAATAATGGTGGTAGCAATATAATTTTCCATATCATCTATGTCAGAAAAGGTTTCTAAATGCACTGGGAATAGACATTTAAATTCGTCCCATCTAGCTTTCCTAACATTCCATGTGGGTCTTCTTTGAAATGAAGGGGAAACCCCATTGTATTTGATTAATATCGGATAATGGTCGCTTCCGTGGATATCATTACAGATATTCCATTCAAAATATTGAGATATTTCTGGTGAGATAATGCTTAAATCTATATGGCTAAATGATCCATAAGCGTGGCTAAAATGAGTTGAACAATTTATATTGTCTAGGATAATTAGGTCGTTTTCATTGACAAACTGGCCAATAATTTTTCCCCTGGAGTCTGTTCTTTCTGAACCCCATATTGTGTTATGTCCATTGAAGTCTCCTAGCAATATATAAGGCAAATCAAATTGCCTTGTCAAATTGTTCAGTTCATTTTTGGAAATACTTTCTGACCCGGGAAGATATATAGAGCATAAGATGCAATTTATAGGGAATTTAATCTTAATTGCTACTACCTGTAGTTTTGTATTCAAAAGAATCTCCTCGCCTTCGATACTACTGTTGAGATAAATACATACACCTCCGTGGGCATTTGATGTTGAAATAAAGTTATTCTTGAAACAATTAAAGTTTTTTAGTGATGTGTAATAATTCGCGTTGAATCTAGATTCTTGAATGCATATTGCAATACAATTTGGTATATTATTTAATAGAAGTTTTAATTCATCTATGTGGCTTAACAAGCCATTGCAATTCCATTGTATTATTTGGTATTCGTTACTCATAAGTTGAAGAGCTACATGACGATACGTCACCTACTAAATCAATGTTAATATCATCAAATTCTTTTCCAGAGCTCTTTTTCTTCTTTTTTTCGGCTTTTGCTATTTCACGTTTCTTCCGTTTGGATATACTCTTTGGGATTAGGTTGATTTTCGAACCATCTGTTCGCGTTATCTCACGAATAGAAGAGACAGTTGATAATGTTTCTTTAAGAGATTTTACTGGAGTACTGATTTCATTAGTGGTGAGTTTAGGCTGTTCACCACTTGTTTTGCAATTACAAGAGCAGTTGCATGTTTTTGTTGTTGCTGATGGTGTTGTTGGTTTTAAAGAAGATGCATTGGCGAATGAAACTGGGAGAGGATTCCTTATTGCGTATTGTTTACGTGCTCCATATATGGTAATTTTTTCCGTTATGCGAATAGTTTGGATTTCATATTCCTTCTTGTACAATGGACATTCTTTAGAAAAACTATTGTGGTCGCTTAAGCAGTTTGCACATTTAGGTTTGTTATTACATTTCTCCCTTTTTCCCGATTCGTCAACATTCGTATGTTCATTTTGGTTGCAGTGTGGGCATACCTTAGATGGGGTCGAACATTTGTCTGAGACATGACCGAATTTGAAGCAATTATAGCAACGAAGTGGATTTGGTATATATGGTTTCACTTTAGAATAAAAGTACACGACATAAACTGATTCTGGGGGATCTCTCACGTTGAATGTGACTATGTATAGTCCCGAGTCCACTGTTGTAAGTTGTTTTGTTTCCGGGTCACGTTTCTTAAGTCGTTTTATATCAGTTATGCTTTTATTAAGGGTTACAATTTCTTTTTTGATTTCTTCGTCATCTAGACAACGGAGTTCGTTAGTGTAGAAAATACCTTTGGAAACGTTCAATGATTTGTGCTCTTCGACGTTTACAAAAATGTCTATAGATAGCGACATCATTTTGATTATTTTGTTCGCTTGCTTTCCATTAGTGCATTCAATAAGTAGTTGACCATTTCGGAGTTTTTTACAATTCATAACTTGTCCACCAACAGTATCTATAGCTTTTTTAATGAGGAAAGGTGAGACATTAGTAAATCCCTTGTCGGCATGGATTCCAGCCCTTGCCATTAAAAGAAACACTGGCTGCAGCGAGTCTGGGTTGAGGACTCTTTTGTCCCTGTCGAACAGCAGGCCCCCCATGGTTGGGAGTTAATCGCCTATTCCAGCTCCAGTCGATTTGATTGATCACAAAGTGGTTTATACACGTTACAGAAAAGAAAGATTGTTTTTGTTTTTATTTGTTTGGTAAGTATTTGGGTACGAGTAGCTTGAGAGCTAAAACGATGTGCACGCAGTGAGAGACAAACACTCACTGTGTCAAAATTTTATATTTCTATAGAAAATTTCGTAAATATTTTATGCCTATAGAAAATTTTGTCAAAATTTTATTTCTATCGAAAATTTTGTCAAAATATGATTTCTGTAGAAAATTTTGCCAAAATCTTATATTTGTATAGAAAAATTGGTCAATATTTTATTTCGATAGAAAATTTTGACAAACTTTTATTTCTATAGGAAATTTTGTCAATATTGTGTTTTTTTATCAAAAATTTTGTTAACAATTTCTATAGAAATTTTTTTCTAAATACTATTTCTATACAAAATTTTGTCAAAATTTTATATTTCCATGGCAAATTTCGTCAATATTTTATTTCTATAGAAAGTTTTGTCGAAACGTTAGATTTATTGAAAATGTTGTTAAGATTTTATTTATATAGAAAATTTTTTCAAAATTTTATTTCTATAGAAAAATTTGTCAAAATTTTATTTCTATATAAAATGTTGTCAAAATTGCATACTTCTATAAAATATTTTGTTAAATGTTACAAAGTGTTTTTTTAATAGTCATTAATTGGAAAAATATTTTGATAAAATTTTACTTCTATGGACAATTCTGTCTAAACATTATTTCTATAGAAAATTTTGTCTAACTTTTATTTCTATAGACAAATTTCTTAAAATTTTATTTTTATAGAATGTTTTGTCAAAATTTTATATTTCCGTGAACAATTTCGTTAATAGTTTATTTCTATCGAAATTTTTTTCAAAATATTATTTTTATTGAAAATGTTATTAAAATTTTATTTCTATGGAAAATTTTGTAAAAAAATTTTCTATAGAAAATTTTGTCAAAATTTTATTTCTATGGAAAATTTTGTCAAAATTTTATTTCTATATAAAATGTTATCAAAATTTCATATTTCTATACAATGTTTTGTTAAATGTTACAAACTTGTTTTTTTAATAATTCAGTAATTTGAAAAATATTTTGTTAAAATTTTACTTCTATGGACAATTCTGTCTAAACATTATTTCTATAGAAAATTGTATCTAACTTTTATTTCTATAGCAAATTTCTTAAAATTTTATTTATATAGAAAGTTTTGTCAAATTTTTTTTCTAAAAAATTTTGTCAGTTATATTTCTATAGAAAATTTTGTAAAAATTTTATTTCGATAGAAAATTTTGTCAATATTTAATTTCTATAGAAAATTTTGTCTAACTTTTATTTCTATAGACAAATTTCTTAAAATTTTATTTCTAAAGAAAATTTTGTCAATATTTAATTTCTATAGAAAATTTTGTAAAAATTTTATTTCTATAGAAAATTTTGTGAAAATTTGGTTTCTGTAGAAAAGTTTGTGAAAATTTGGTTTCTGTAGAAAAGTTTGTGAAAATTTGGTTTCTGTAGAAAAGTTTGTTAACATTTTATTTCGTTTGTGATTTTGATTTCACCTTGATGCATTGATTTCAGCGACTTTGTTTAGGCAAAGCCGACTATCAAAAGTCTTTTTTCGGGAGGTTCAAGTGTAGTTCACTTTGGGTTGAGTGAATTACCCGAATTTATTCTTATAATTGGTTGATAGTTTTGCTGCAAGTAGATTATGCTTATGAGGAATGTGGTAATTCCGAAACAGCTGTCCATCGAACCATTTTGCAGTCTATAGGGATTTGCCCAAATAAATTTGACAAGCTACTTTTCCTCTGTTGGTTAAACTACACTTATAGTTTAGTCAATGCATGGTTTTATGCTGAAATCAAAAATAACAATAATCATTGAAGAATAAACCAACAATAACAAAAAAAAACGAATGAAAGTTTTATTTCTATAGAAAAATTAGAATTGTATAGAATATTTTGAATTCTATAGACAATTTTGTCACAATTTCCGATACAATCCAGTATATATATATATATATATATATATATATATATATATATATATATATATATATATATATATATATATATATATATATATATATATATATATATATATATATTTGATATATATATATATATATATATATATATATATATATATATATATATATATATATATATATATATATATATATATATATATATATATATATATATATATATATATGTATGTCAATCGCATTGTTTGGGGACACAAAAAAGTTTTAACTTTTTTTACATACATAGCTTCGTACCATTCCCCCTACCCTATATATCCCGATTTTTTACCCATATGACCACGTAATACTAAGGTATATCCATTTAACTATATATCGTTTTATTTGGGGTCCCTCCTCTACGTACCGTTTACTTCTGGGACATGTCCTCAAACAGAACGGTTTGTATACATAAATTAAAGGTTGCCAGATCTTAACGGAATTTGAACGCGTCGTCCATTCGGCTTTGGCTTCCGTTTGTGTTTTCTTTGTCATAAAAACCAATATTTGGCTGAAATGTGGCAGTGTTTAAACATTTCTAATAACAAATTGTGCATCAACGATACATGAAAATGTGGTTCATTTTTATTTTGTTGGGATATTAATGACTGAAAAAATGTGTCTGACAGATTAAAGTAAAACTTTGAACACGCAACTTACACAATATAAAGAATATATAATTCAGGACAAATAAAGAAATTTTAATTGAAAAAAGCATGTATTGCGTCCAAATTTGAACAATCATTAAATAAGATTGTTTTTTCGAAAATACAATAATTTTCCGTCGGCACCATACTTTGGTGGCCAACCCAAACCTAGTACCAAGACTAAAAAAAGAAACAAAACAGTAAAAAGGAATAAGTCATGCTTTATTCCTAAAGATTCGAGTTTTGCCGCTAAAAGCAAAAATAATTCTGTAAAAACAGAATAACATTATAAGATTTTAGCTAATTTTATTATAGCATGGTGGGGAGTGACCCAAAGAAAGAATTGAAGATGTTTACTTTCATTAAATTAAATTATTAAAGAAAAGTAACACTGAAAACATTGCTATTTTAGCGCGATAATGCCAACTTAACAATACAATACCACCATTCGTCACCATCGCGTCATCATCCATTAAACCTCTGCGCGAAATAATTAAAACCGAAAATATTGTTCAAATTTATTTGCCCTCTTGATCGAAGCTTAACTCACGGCTTTTTATTGTTCAGTTTTTGTTTGTTATTCTGGGCACTAAAAATGTGCACATTTGGTCTTAACTTTTGTAAAAAATGAAGCCACTTTTCGAAACAATGGTAAAATATTTGAATTTTCAACAATCGATATCTCGAAAACTAAGCACTTTTAGCAAAATTTTTACTTAATATTTTCTCGTTAGAAAACACCATTTATTCCCAATATGCATTTGTGGTCTTAAATTTGGAAAAAAGCAGCCATTTTTCGAAAAAGTGGTCAAATATTTAAATTTTTAATAATCGATATCTCGAAAACTAATCATTTTTAGCAAAATTTTTACTGAATATTTTCTTTTTAAAATACACCATTTACTCCCAATATGCATGTTTAGTCTTAAAATTTGTAAAAATGCAACCATTTTCCACAAAATGGTAAAATGTTTGAATTTTCAACGATCGAAATCTCGAAAACTAAGCATTTTGGGCCAATTTTATACTTCACATTTTCACTTTAGAAAACACCATATATACCCAATATGCATGTTCTGACTCAATTTTTGTAAAAAAATGCAGCCATTCTTCGAAAGTGTTAAAATATTTGAATTTTCAACGATCGATATCTCGAAAACTAAGCAGTTTTAGCAAAATTTTTACTTATTATTTTCTCTTTAGAATACACCAGTTATTCCCAATATGCATGTTTTGTCTTAAATTTTGTAAAAAATGCAATCATTTTTCGAAAAAGCGGTAAAATATTAGAATTTTCAACGATCGATATCTCGTAAACTAAGCATTTTGTGCAAAATGCGTACTTAACATTTTCTCTTTAAAATATACCATTTATTCCTAATATGCATGTTTAGTATATTTTTTTTTAAAAATGCAGCTATTTCAGCTATAGAAAATGAAACCACTTTTCGAAACAATGCTAAAATATTTAAATTTTCAACGATCGATATCTCAAAAACTAAGCATTTTTAACAAAATTTTTACTTAATATTATCTGTTTAGAATGCAACAGTTATTCTCTATATGAATATTTCGTCTTAAATTTTGTAACAAATGCAACCATTTTTCGAAAAAGCGGTAAAATATTTGAATTTTCAACAATCGATATTTCGAAAACTAAGCATTTTTAGCACAATTTTTACTTAACATTTTCACTTTAAAAAACACTATATATACCCAATATGCATGTTATGTCTTAAGTTTTGTTTCAAGTTTTGGAAAAAATGTAGCAATTTTTCTTAAGTGCTAAAATATTTAAACTTTCAACAATCGATATCTCGAAAACTAAGCATTTTAGCAAAATTTTTGCTTAATATTTTCTCTTTAGAATGCACCAATTATTCCCAATATGCATGTTTTGTCTTCAATTTTGTCAAAAATGCAACCATTTTTCGAAAAAGTGCTAAAATATTTAAATATTCAGCGATCAATATCTCGAAAACTAAGCATTTTTAGCAAAATTTTTACATAATATTTTCTCTTTAGAATGCACCAGTTATTGTCAATATGCATGTTTCGTCTAAAATTTTGTAAAAAATGCAACCATTTTGCGAAAAAGAGGTAAAATATTTGAATTTTCAACGATCGATATCTCAAAAACTAAGCATTTTTGGCAAAATTTTTACTTAATATTTTTTTTTTAGAATACACCAGTTATTCCAAATATTCATGTTTCGTCTTAAATTCTGTAAAAATTGCAACCATTTTTCGAAAAGGTGGTAAAATGTTTGAATTTTCAACAATCGATATCTCGAGAATTAAGAATTTTTGCAAAATGTTTACTTAATATTTTCTCTTTAGAATGCACCAGTTATTCCCAATATGCATGTGTTGTCTTAAATTTTGTAAAAAATGCAACCATTTTTCGAAAAAGTGGTAAAATATTTGAATTTTCAACGACCGATATCTCGAAAACTAAACATTTTTAGCAAAATTTTTACTTAATATTTTCTCTTTGAATGCACCATATATACCCAATATGCATGTTTAGTCAAAAATTTTGAAAAAATGTAGCCATTTTTCGAAACAACGGTAAAATATTTGAATTCTCAACGATCGATATCTCGAAAACTAAGCAGTTTTAGCAAAATTTTTACTTAATATTTTCTCCTTAGAATTCACCAGTTATTCCCAATATGCATGTTTTGTCTTAAATTTTGTAAAAAATGCAACCATTTTTCGAAAAAGTGGTAAAATATTTGAATTTTCAACGATCGATATCTCGAAGACTAAACATTTTTAGCAAAATTTTTACATAATATTTTCTCTTTAGAATGCACCAGTTATTCCCAATATGCATGTTTCGTCTAAAATTTTGTAAAAAATGCAACCATTTTTCGAAAAATTGGTAAAATATTTGAATTTTCAACGATCGATATCTCGAAAACTAAGCATTCTTAGCAAAATTTTTACTTAATATTTTCTCTTTAGAATGCACCAGTTATACCCAATGTGCATGTTTTTTCTCAAGTTTTGGAAAAAATGCAGCCATTTTTCTGAAGTGCTAAAATATTTAAATTTTCAGCGATCGATATCTCAAAAACTAAGCATTTTTAGCAAAATTTTTACTTAATATTTTCTCTTTAGAATGCACCAGTTATTCCCAATATGCATGTTTTGTCTTAAATTTTGTAAAAAAAAATGCAACCATTTTTAGAAAAAGTGGTAAAATATTTGAATTTTCAACGATCGATATCTCGAAAACTAAGCATTTGTAGCAAAATTTTTACTTAATATTTTCTCTTTAGGATGCACCATATATACCCAATATGCATGTTTAGTCAAAAATTTTATAAAAAATGCAGCCATTTTTCGAAACAACGGTAAAATATTTGAATTTTCAACGATCGATATCTCGAAAACTAAGCATTTTTAGCAAAATTTTTACTTAATATTTTCTCCTTAGAATGCACCAGTTATTCCCAATATGCATGTTTTGTCTTAAATTTTGTAAAAATGCAACCATTTTTCGAAAAAGTGGTAAAATATTTGAATTTTCAACGATCGATATCTCGAAAACTAAGCATTTTGAGCAAAATTTTTACTTAATATTTTCTACTTAGAATTCACCAGTTATTCCCAATATGCATGTTTTGTCTTAAATTTTGTAAAAAATGCAACCGTTTTTCGAAAAGTGGTAAAATATTTGAATTTTCAACGATCGATATTTCGAAAACTAAACATTTTTAGCAAAATTTTTACTTAATATTTTCTCTTTAGAATGCACCATATATACCCAATATGCACGTTTAGTCAAAAATTTTGTAAAAAATGCAGCCATTTTTCGAAACAACGGTAAAATATTTGAATTTTCAACGATCGATATCTCGAAAACTAAACATTTTTAGCAAAATTTTTACTTAATATTTTCTCCTTAAAATTCACCAGTTATTCCCAATATGCATGTTTTGTCTTAAATTTTGTAAAAACTGCAACCATTTTTCGAAAAAGTGGTAAAATATTTGAATTTTCAACGATCGATATCTCGAAAACTAAGCATTCTTAGCAAAATTTTTACTTAATATTTTCTCCTTAGAATTCACCAGTTATTCCCAATATGCACGTTTTGTCTTAAATTTTGTAAAAAATGCAACCATTTTTCGAAAAAGTGGTACAATATTTGAATTTTCAACGATCGATATTTCGAAAACTAAACATTTTTATCAAAATTTTTACTTAATATTTTCTCTTTAGAATGCACCATATATACCCAATATGCATGTTTAGTCTAATATTTTGTAAAAAATGCAGCAATTTTTCGAAACAACGGTAAAATATTTGAATTTTCAACGATCGATATCTCGAAAACTAAGCATTTTTAGCAAAATTTTTACTTAATATTTTCTCTTTAGAATGCACCATATATACCCAGTATGCATGTTTAGTCTAATATTTTGTAAAAAATGCAGCCATTTTTCGAAACCGGTAAAATATTTGAATTTTTAACGATCGATATCTCAAAAACTAAGCATTTTTAGCAAAATTTTTACTTAATATTTTCTCTTTAGAATGCACTAGTTATTCCCAAGATGCATGTTTTGTCTTAAATTTTGTAAAAACTGCAACCATTTTTCGAAAAAGTGGTAAAATATTTGAATTTTCAACGATCGATATCTCGAAAACTAAGCATTCTTAGCAAAATTTTTACTTAATATTTTCTCTTTAGAATGCACCAGTTATACCCAATGTGCATGTTTTTTCTCAAGTTTTGGAAAAAATGCAGCCATTTTTCTTAAGTGCTAAAATATTTAAATTTTCAGCGATCGATATCTCAAAAACTAAGCATTTTTAGCAAAATTTTTACTTAATATTTTCTCTTTAGAATGCACCATTTATTCCCAATATGCATGTTTTGTCTTCAATTTTGAAAAAATGCAACCATTTTTAGAAAAAGTGGTAAAATATTTGAATTTTCAACGATCGATATCTCGAAAACTAAGCATTTGTAGCAAAATTTTTACTTAATATTTTCTCTTTAGGATGCACCATATATACCCAATATGCATGTTAAGTCAAAAATTTTGTAAAAAATGCAGCCATTTTTCGAAACAACGGTAAAATATTTCAATTTTCAACGATCGATATCTCGAAAACTAAGCATTTTTAGCAAAATTTTTACTTAATATTTTCTCTTTAGGATGCACCATATATACCCAATATGCATGTTAAGTCAAAAATTTTATAAAAAATGCAGCCATTTTTCGAAACAACGGTAAAATATTTCAATTTTCAACGATCGATATCTCGAAAACTAAGCATTTTTAGCAAAAATTTTACTTAATATTTTCTCTTTAGAATGCACCAGTTATTCCCAATATGCATGTTTTGTCTTAAATTTTGTAAAAAATGCAGCCATTTTTCGAAAAAGTGGTAAAATATTTGAATTTTCAACGATCGATATCTCGAAAACTAAACATTTTTAGCAAGATTTTTACATAATATTTTCTCTTTAGAATGCACCAGTTATTCCCAATATGCATGTTTTGTCTTAAATTTTGTAAAAAATGCAGCCATTTTTCGAAAAAGTGGTAAAATATTTGAATTTTCAACGATCGATATTTCGAAAACTAAACATTTTTAGCAAAATTTTTACTTAATATTTTCTCTTTAGAATGCACCATATATACCCAATATGCACGTTTAGTCAAAAATTTTGTAAAAAATGCAGCCATTTTTCGAAACAACGGTAAAATATTTGAATTTTCAACGATCGATATCTCGAAAACTAAACATTTTTAGCAAAATTTTTACTTAATATTTTCTCCTTAAAATTCACCAGTTATTCCCAATATGCATGTTTTGTCTTAAATTTTGTAAAAACTGCAACCATTTTTCGAAAAAGTGGTAAAATATTTGAATTTTCAACGATCGATATCTCGAAAACTAAGCATTCTTAGCAAAATTTTTACTTAATATTTTCTCCTTAGAATTCACCAGTTATTCCCAATATGCACGTTTTGTCTTAAATTTTGTAAAAAATGCAACCATTTTTCGAAAAAGTGGTAAAATATTTGAATTTTCAACGATCGATATTTCGAAAACTAAACATTTTTAGCAAAATTTTTACTTAATATTTTCTCTTTAGAATGCACCATATATACCCAATATGCATGTTTAGTCAAAAATTTTGTAAAAAATGCAGCAATTTTTCGAAACAACGGTAAAATATTTGAATTTTCAACGATCGATATCTCGAAAACTAAGCATTTTTAGCAAAATTTTTACTTAATATTTTCTCTTTAGAATGCACCATATATACCCAGTATGCATGTTTAGTCTAATATTTTGTAAAAAATGCAGCCATTTTTCGAAACCGGTAAAATATTTGAATTTTTAACGATCGATATCTCAAAAACTAAGCATTTTTAGCAAAATTTTTACTTAATATTTTCTCTTTAGAATGCACTAGTTATTCCCAAGATGCATGTTTTGTCTTAAATTTTGTAAAAACTGCAACCATTTTTCGAAAAAGTGGTAAAATATTTGAATTTTCAACGATCGATATCTCGAAAACTAAGCATTCTTAGCAAAATTTTTACTTAATATTTTCTCTTTAGAATGCACCAGTTATACCCAATGTGCATGTTTTTTCTCAAGTTTTGGAAAAAATGCAGCCATTTTTCTTAAGTGCTAAAATATTTAAATTTTCAGCGATCGATATCTCAAAAACTAAGCATTTTTAGCAAAATTTTTACTTAATATTTTCTCTTTAGAATGCACCATTTATTCCCAATATGCATGTTTTGTCTTCAATTTTGAAAAAATGCAACCATTTTTAGAAAAAGTGGTAAAATATTTGAATTTTCAACGATCGATATCTCGAAAACTAAGCATTTGTAGCAAAATTTTTACTTAATATTTTCTCTTTAGGATGCACCATATATACCCAATATGCATGTTTAGTCAAAAATTTTGTAAAAAATGCAGCCATTTTTCGAAACAACGGTAAAATATTTCAATTTTCAACGATCGATATCTCGAAAACTAAGCATTTTTAGCAAAATTTTTACTTAATATTTTCTCTTTAGGATGCACCATATATACCCAATATGCATGTTAAGTCAAAAATTTTATAAAAAATGCAGCCATTTTTCGAAACAACGGTAAAATATTTCAATTTTCAACGATCGATATCTCGAAAACTAAGCATTTTTAGCAAAAATTTTACTTAATATTTTCTCTTTAGAATGCACCAGTTATTCCCAATATGCATGTTTTGTCTTAAATTTTGTAAAAAATGCAGCCATTTTTCGAAAAAGTGGTAAAATATTTGAATTTTCAACGATCGATATCTCGAAAACTAAACATTTTTAGCAAGATTTTTACATAATATTTTCTCTTTAGAATGCACCAGTTATTCCCAATATGCATGTTTCGTCTAAAATTTTGTAAAAAATGCAACCATTTTTCGAAAAATTGGTAAAATATTTGAATTTTCAACGATCGATATCTCGAAAACTAAGCATTCTTAGCAAAATTTTTACTTAATATTTTCTCTTTAGAATGCACCATTTATTCCCAATATGCATGTTTTGTCTTCAATTTTGAAAAAATGCAACCATTTTTAGAAAAAGTGGTAAAATATTTGAATTTTCAACGATCGATATCTCGAAAACTAAGCATTTGTAGCAAAATTTTTACTTAATATTTTCTCTTTAGGATGCACCATATATACCCAATATGCATGTTAAGTCAAAAATTTTGTAAAAAATGCAGCCATTTTTCGAAACAACGGTAAAATATTTCAATTTTCAACGATCGATATCTCGAAAACTAAGCATTTTTAGCAAAATTTTTACTTAATATTTTCTCTTTAGGATGCACCATATATACCCAATATGCATGTTAAGTCAAAAATTTTATAAAAAATGCAGCCATTTTTCGAAACAACGGTAAAATATTTCAATTTTCAACGATCGATATCTCGAAAACTAAGCATTTTTAGCAAAAATTTTACTTAATATTTTCTCTTTAGAATGCACCAGTTATTCCCAATATGCATGTTTTGTCTTAAATTTTGTAAAAAATGCAGCCATTTTTCGAAAAAGTGGTAAAATATTTGAATTTTCAACGATCGATATCTCGAAAACTAAACATTTTTAGCAAGATTTTTACATAATATTTTCTCTTTAGAATGCACCAGTTATTCCCAATATGCATGTTTCGTCTAAAATTTTGTAAAAAATGCAACCATTTTTCGAAAAATTGGTAAAATATTTGAATTTTCAACGATCGATATCTCGAAAACTAAGCATTCTTAGCAAAATTTTTACTTAATATTTTCTCTTTAGAATGCACCAGTTATTCCCAATATGCATGTTTTGTCTTAAATTTTGTAAAAAAAAAATGCAACCATTTTTCGAAAAAGTGGTAAAAGATTTGAATTTTCAACGATCGATATCTCGAAAACTAAACATTTTTAGCAAAATTTTTACTTAATATTTGTTCCTTAGAATGCACCAGTTATACCCAATGTGCATGTTTTTTCTCAAGTTTTGGAAAAAATGCAGCCATTTTTCTGAAGTTCTAAAATATTTAAATTTTCAGCGATCGATATCTCAAAAACTAAGCATTTTTAGCAAAATTTTTACTTAATATTTTCTCTTTAGAATGCACCAGTTATTCCCAATATGCATGTTTTGTCTTCAATTTTGTAAAAAATGCAACCATTTTTCGAAAAAGTGGTAAAATATTTGAATTTTCAACGATCGATATCTCGAAAATTAACATTTGTAGCAAAATTTTTACTTAATAATTTCTCTTTAGGATGCACCATATATACCCAATATGCATGTTTAGTCAAAAATTTTGTAAAAAATGCAGCCATTTTTCGAAACAACGGTAAAATATTTGAATTTTCAACGATCGATATCTCGAAAACTAAACATTTTTAGCAAAATTTTTACTTAATATTTTCTCCTTAGAATGCACCTGTTATTCTCAATATGCATGTTTTGTCTTAAATTTTGTAAAAATGCAACCATTTTTCGAAAAAGTGGTAAAATATTTGAATTTTCAACGATCGCTATCTCGAAAACTAAGCATTTGTAGCAAAATTTTTACTTAATATTTTCTCTTTAGAATGCACCATATATACCCAATATGCATGTTTAGTCAAAAATTTTGTAAAAAATGCAGCCATTTTTCGAAACAACGGTAAAATATTTGAATTTTCAATGATCGATATCTCAAAAACTAAGCATTTTTAGCAAAATTTTTACTTCATATTTTCTCTTTAGAATGCACCAGTTATTCCCAATATGCATGTTTTGTCTTAAATTAAAAAAAAAATGCAACCATTTTTCGAAAAAGTGGTAAAAGATTTGAATTTTCAACGATCGATATCTCGAAAACTAAACATTTTTAGCAAAATTTTTACTTAATATTTTTTCCTTAGAATGCACCTGTTATTCCCAGCATGCATGTTTTGTCTTAAATTTTGTAAAAAATGCAACCATTTTTCGAAAAATTGGTAAAATATTTGAATTTTCAACGATCGATATCTCGAAAACTAAGCATTCTTAGCAAAATTTTTACTTAATATTTTCTCTTTAGAATGCACCAGTTATTCCCAATATGCATGTTTTGTCTTAAATTTTGTAAAAAAAAATGCAACCATTTTTCGAAAAAGTGGTAAAAGATTTGAATTTTCAACGATCGATATCTCGAAAACTAAACATTTTTAGCAAAATTTTTACTTAATATTTGTTCCTTAGAATGCACCAGTTATACCCAATGTGCATGTTTTTTCTCAAGTTTTGGAAAAAATGCAGCCATTTTTCGAAAAAGTGGTAAAATATTTGAATTTTCAACGTTCGATATTTCGAAAACTAAGCATTTGTAGCAAAATTTTTACTTAATATTTTCTCTTTAGAATGCACCATGCATACCCAATATGCATGTTTAGTCTAAAATTTTGTAAAATATGCAGTCATTTTTCGAAACCGGTAAAATATATGAATTTTCAACGATCGATATCTCAAAAACTAAGCATTTGTAGCAAAATTTTTACTTAATATTTTCTCTTTAGAATGCACCAGTTTTTCCCAATATGCATGTTTTGTCTTAAATTGTGTAAAAAATGCAACCATTTTTCGAAAAAGTGGTAAAATATTTGAATTTTCAACAATCGATATCTCGAGAATAAAGAACTTTTACCAAAATTTTTACTTAATATTTTCTCTTTAGAATGCACCAGTTATTCCCACTATGCATGTTTCGTCTTACATTTTGTAAAAAATGCAACCATTTTTCGAAAAAGTGGTAAAATATTTGAATTTTCAACGATCGATATCTCGAAAACTAAGCATTTTTAGCAACATTTTTACTTAATATTTTCTCTTTAGAATGCACCATATATACCCAATATACATGTTTTGTCTCAAGTTTTATTTCAAGTTTGGGAAAAAATGCAGCCATTTTTCTTAAGAGCTAAAATATTTAAATTTTCGAAGATCGATGTTTCGAAAACTAAGCATTTTTAGCAAAATTTTTACTTAATATTTTCTCTTTAGAATGCACCAGTTATTCCCAATATGCATGTTTCGTCTTAAATTGTGTAAAAAATGCAACCATTTTTCGAAAAATGGTAAAATATTTGAATTTTCAACGATCGATATTTCGAAAGCTAAACACTTTTAGCAACATTTTTACTTAATATTTTCTCTTTATAATACACCAGTTATTCCCAATATGCATGTTTCGTCTTAAATTTTGTAAAAAATGCAACCATTTTTCGAATAAGTGGCAAAATAGTTGAATTTTCAACGATCGATATCTCGAAAACTAAGCATTTTTAACAAAATTTTTACTTAATATTTTCATTTTAGAATGCACCATATATAGCCCATATGCATTTTTTGTCTCAAGTTTTGGAAAAAGTGCAGCCATTTTTCGAAAAAGTGCTAAAATATTAAAATTTTCAACGATTGATATCTCGAAAAGTAAGCATTTTTAGCAAAATTTTTACTAAATATTTTCTCTTTAGATTGCACCAGTTATTCCCAATATGCATGTTTCGTCTCAAATTTTTTAAAAATGCAACCATTTCTCGAAAAAGTGGTAAAATATTTGAATTTTCAACGATCGATATGTCGAAAACTAAGCATTTTTAGCAAAATTTTTACTTAATATTTTCTATTTAGAATACACCATATGTACCCAATATGCATGTCTTGTCTCAAGTTTTGGAAAAAAAGCAGCCATTTTTCTTAAGTGCTGAAATATTTAAATCTTCGAAGATCGATGTTTCGAAAACTAAACATTTTTAGCAAAATTTTTACTTAATATTTACTCTTTAGAATGCACCAGTTATTCCCAATATGCATGTTACGTTTTAAATTTGAATTTTCAACGATCGATATCTCGAAAACAAAACATTTTGGGCATACTTTTTATTTAACATTTTCTCTTTAGAATACACTTTATATACACAATATGCACGTTGTATCTTAACTTTTATGAAAAATACATTCATTTTTCGAAAAAAAAACAAAAATGATAAAATACTTGAATTCTCAACGATCGATATCTCGTAAACTAAGCTTTTTGTACAAAATTTGTACTTAACAATTTCTCTTTAAAATACTCCGTTTATTCCCAATATGCGTGTTTTGTTTTAAATTTTGTAAAAGACGTGGCCATTTTTCGAAAAATTTGCTTACTTTGGCACAACAAAATGGAGGAAAACAGCCCACATCGCGGTCTGGTGATTATTTTCGGCTAATGGGTCCACTAAATTGAATTAATGAATAGATGTTCAAAACCATCCTCGTAGGTTGGGAAATGTCGTCACGTTGGAGTTTTGGAGAGGATAACGACCCAAAACTCACATCAGAAGCTTGCAAAACGTGGTTTGTGCATTACAATACTAATGGTATGTAGTGGCTTCTTCAATCACCTGATCTTAATCCGATCGAAATCCTTTGGCCAATTGTGTATAAAAAATTGATATAAATAAATTAAAAAATAATGACTATTTTTCATGCGGCTGTAGAGTGCATGGAATAATAATATATTACAGGATGCAATTGCACATTTGACTTTTTATATATTTAGTTTCATAAAATGGTAAATATTAATGAAATCGATTAAATTTTTAGTTTGATATTTTACAAAAACGGAATCTTGTAACACTCCTTTTTTATGACATTATATTGCGATGTTTATGGTAGTTGCAAATGTTTCGATACAGTATAATGTTTGGGTACTGTATAATATGCTGGTACTGTATAATATATAATCAGGTACTGTATAAACAACGGCGTTAGAACTTGAGGAAAAGTGGCAACGCTCGCACGCGGAAAGGATTATTAAAATTGAATTATTGTATTGAATTCAAATGATATTTTGGAAAAGAGTCCATACAACCACAAATACATATCGGAATTGTAAAAGGGTAATAGAATTACAGATTTTGCAAAAATGACCCTGAACTATCACTGTCCCGAAACAATGCGGTGGGTATGTAGATAGTTTGGGGACTGTCCCTGAACAATGCAAATGTCCCCATATGATGCGATACATGAAAAAAATGTCCTCAGACAATGCGATTGACATATATATATATATATATATATATATATATATATATATATATATATATATATATATATATATATATTTGATATATATATATATATATATATATATATATATATATATATATATATATATATATATATATATATATATATATA
This sequence comes from Haematobia irritans, assembly GCF_050003625.1. Lineage (NCBI taxonomy): Eukaryota > Metazoa > Arthropoda > Insecta > Diptera > Muscidae > Haematobia > Haematobia irritans. Next base: position 147,218,504 of record NC_134397.1, on the reverse strand, counting down.
TATATATATATATATATATATATATATATATATATATATATATATATATATATATAGCCCCCTATATAAAGTGATCACCAGATTTGAATTCTGGAGCCTCCTGGCAAATCAGTTAAGTAATTTTTTGTAGCATGCACCAGAAATGTAGAAAATCCGTTATATTTTACATTTTTTCATTAAGCTCAGTACTAAGATCACGTTTTCACCTTAGCGCGGAATAAATACGAAATCATTGTTTTGAGCATTTTAAAGCACATATTTATACAAACCTGGATTTTTCACACGAAAAAATAGGCAGGCATATTATTTCGCATAAATAAGGTAACATTCCTGGGTTTGAGACCCTAACTATATACGGAGATAAATGAAGATATTCGTTTTTCGCAGAAACGAATTTAGTACTAAGCATTAAGGGGGAAAATGCAAACCATGTGGCTGACAATGCGAATAGCGTTTATGGTACTGCGTCTCACCTGCAATTTTGGTTGTAGTCCATTTTTGTCCGCCATTCATACAAGGTGTAAAGGGTTCAGTCCCATATTGGTCAAAAGAACAGAAAATTCAGCGTTGGTTTACCACCTGTCAACACTGTTGGTGACCTAGGCCAGCGTAGTTGTTGGCTTGTGTAGGCAGATTCCTATACAAATTCCTACTAGGATCCCACCGAATACATAAAACATGATTCTACGGCAACACGTGAGATTTTTTTTTAGTTTTACATTTTACCTTTCCTTCTATTATGTGTTCATTGGGAAACCCAAGAAATGCATTCATTATATCGGCAGTCTAGTTCGCGTCTTACAACACCGAATGTAATGTTAAAATTGTTTTGTATATAAAAAGGAAAGTTTGTTTGATTTTTTAATGTGACACAAATGACTCTTCTAAAATAACTTCCGATCAACTTTATATGCCGAAAAAGTTTAATTCTACACTAAAAATAATTGCTAGAATTTTTAATGTTTTTGTAGAAACATTCCTCTCCAACTAAAAGGTACTTAACTTCTCTATAGGAAAAAAATTGTGGAAAAAATGTCTATAGATATAAAAAAAATTGGGAAAATTTCTAAAAAAAATAATATTTGGATAAATTTTCTATATAAAAAATTTTGGGAAAAATTTCTATAGAAATAAAATTTTGGAAAAAATTTTCGTTAAAAATAAAATTTGGACAAAATTTTCTGAAAAAGTTAAATTTTGACAAAATTTTCTATAGTAATAAAATATTGAAAAAAAACTTTCTATAGAAATAAAATATTGAAAAAATTTTCTATAGAAATAAAATGTTGAAAAATTAAAAAAAAATTGGGAAAAATTTCTAAAACAAATTATATTTGGATACATTTTCTATATAAAAAAAAAATTTGGGAAAAATTTCTATAGAAATAAAATTTTGGAAAAATTTTCCTTAGAAATAACATTTGGACAAAATTTTCTGAAAAAATAAAATTTTTACAAAATGTTCTATAGAAATAGAATATTGAAAAAACTTTCTATAGAAATAAAATATTGAAAAACTTTTCTATAGAAATAAAATGTTGACAAATTTTTCTATAGAAATATAATTTTGACAAAATTTTCTATAGAAATAAAATTTTGACAAAATTTACTATAAAAACAAAGTTTTGACATAAGATTTTGACAAAATTTTTTATAGAAATAAAATTTTGACAAAACTTTCTACAAAATTTCCCTTAGAAATAAAATTTTTTATAGAAATAAAATTTTGACAAAAATATAATTTTACAAAAATTTCTATGAAAATAAAATTATGACAACATTTTCTATAGATATAAAATTTTCATTGGTTTTGTTTTGTTATTGTTGGTTTCTTTCTTTAATCACTGTTGTTGTTGTTGTTTTTTTTTCTATTTCAGCTTAAAACCATGCATTGACTAAACTACAAGTGTAGCTTAACCAACAGAGGAAAAGAATCTTTGTGAAATTTATTTGGGCAAAGCCCTATAGACTGCGAAATGGTTGGATGGACGCACGTTTCGGAATTACCACATTCCTCATAAGCATCCTCTACTTGCAGTAAAACTATCAATATGGTTGACTGGTCACAGGAACATACCAGGGGGCTGGCAGATCTGGCAAATTTCAACTTAAACAGTCTGCTGATTTTTTTAGAGCAATCTGGTTGGTTCAACAGGAGAAAAAATTATGTGGGTTCAGCGGTAAAAACAAGAAGTGTCTATATGTAATAGGTATTTTTAGTTAATGTGGTATCACAATGGACTGAATAGTTAAAGCGATCCTAAAATAAATCGGGCAGCCATTTTAACCTAACCTAACCTAACCTTTGTAAAATTTACGACAACAAATCTTTCGGTGTAGCGCTCGCCATTCATAATTACGTTACTATTCGCATCATCTTTAAAAAAGTACGGTCAAAAATGATTGCCAAAAAGATAATAGCTAAAAAATCACCCTTTAGAAATTCGCTATAGCAAAGTTTAACCCTAGCTCTGTAACTATATACACCCAGAGAAGGAATATGATAACCTCAAACATGTTTCACGAGCACAATATTATTTTTGGACGTGAATAGGTTTTTTTTTTCCCCGGAAACGGGATCCGGGGAATTTGCTATTTTTCCGTTCCCGCTTTCCCGGGAAATAAGTGCGGGAATTTCCGGGAATTTTTTTACAATATTTTATATATAATAGAGGGGTTTTTTATGGCAAATGACAGTTAAAATGTAGTTAAAGTGGATTTTGGAAGTGTTATGTGAATGAGGTAATAGGCGATAGTGTTTCGCATTTGGGAATATTGACCGAATATGTGCACGTAGTGACCCCGTTTTATGTTAGGATGGTGAAATCGAAATAAGTTTCTTTCATTTCCGAACAGTTCTTTAATGTTCAAAAAATCCCTCTATACTAATAGTGTGCTTCCGAAAACTATACCCAAGGATACTGTCTTAACCGTTGTAAAAATTTTTTGTATTTCAAAATATTTCGTATGTTATGTTAGTACGATTTATGGCTGATGTAAGAGATCAACAGAATGGATATTGTTAGTTTTCCAGGTAGCGCCTTATAACCATAGCTTTGGGCAATTTCTAATTTATTCAAATGTCTAAATGTATGCCACATCAAAGGGGGTTTTCCTTTGACCGGGATCCGGGGGATTTCGAAAAAAATTCCCGCTTACCCGGGAATGGAAAAAGTCCGGGAAAAAGAAAACTCTAACGATGAACATGGGACATTGTTCTTATGTGCCTTGCGTAAAAACTTCTACTACAGACTGTCACCCACAATCGAATTACTTGGGTTGTGGTAATACTTGCCGATGACAAGGTATTTTAAACCTCCTTAACATCGTCTTCAAAATTGGAAGTTAGTTCATACGGGATATATATTCGGCAAAAAAGGCTTATATTCGGACCTTTATGGATAAATTTTTGCATGGTTGTTAGTGGCCTTATACTCACACAACATAGAAAATTTCAACCGAATCTGGGGACCGGTTTATATGGGGCTATATATAATTATGGACAGATATGCATTAATTTTTGCATGGTTGTTAGAGATCATATACTAATATAACGTACAATGTTTTAACCGAATCGGACGTAATTTGCTCCTCCAAGATCCTCCGGAGATCAAATTTTAAGTAATTTTAGCAAATTTTAACCGGATGGGATGAAATTTGCTCCTCCTAGAGCCTCCGCAAGCCAAATCTGTGGGTCGGTTTATATGGGGGCTATACGTAAACATGGTCCGATATGGTCCATTTGCAACACCATCCGACCTACATAAATAACACCTTCTTGTGCCAAGTTTCAAGTCAATAGATTGTTTCGTTCGGAAGGTAGTGTGATTTCCAAAGACGGACGGACATAGCTAGATCGATTTAGAATTTCACCACAACCCAGTGTATACATATACTTTACAAACGGAATGACAAAGTTAATATACCCCCCATCCTATGGTGGAGGGTATAACAAGTAAAGAAAGTCTAAAGTCGGGTGGGACCGACTATATTATCCACATTTTCGATACCAGATAAAATCCCCCATATACATACAATTAAATCTGACTCGATCTAGACAAAATTAGTTAGACATCTAGAGAATCTATAGACTTTAAATATAAGTCGGCTAATATCCTCGGTGGAATACCATGTTAGTAAAAAATATGGAAAACATTATATCCGAAGCAATTTTTAGACAACTTCGCAAAAGTGTATTTATGATTTATCGGTCGATTGATATGTATTAGAAGTATAGACAAATTGGAGTCCTTTTAACCAATTTTCGAGTTAGCAGTGGCGATTTTACAATGAAAATGTTGGTATTTTGCCCAATTTTGCCGAAAACATATATATATATATATATATATATATATATATATATATATATATATATATATATATATATATATATATATATATATATATATATATATATATATATATATATATATATATATATATATATATATATATATATATATATATATATATATATATATATATATATATATATATATATATATATATATATATATATATATATATATATATATATATATATATATCAGGTTGAAATTGTGCCTTCTGGCCATATTAGTAGATATCGGGCGAAGGTAAAGTTAGGTTAGGTGGCAGCCCGATGTTTAGGCCCATTTAGACTATTCAGTCCATTGTGATACCACATTGGCGAACTTCTCTCTTATCACTGAGTGCTGCCCTATTCCATGTTAAGCTCAATGACAAGGGACATCCTTTTTATAGCCGAGTCCGAACGGCGTTCCACATTGCAGTGGAACCACTTAGAGAAGCTTTGAAACCCTCAGAAATGTCACCAGCATTACTGTGGTGGGATAATCCACCGCTGAAAATTTTTTTGGTGTTCGGTCGAAGCAGGTATCGAACCCACGACCGAGTGTATGCAAGGCGGGCATGCTAAGGATTGCACCACGGTGGCAATGGTTAACCGGGCGAAAGATTTATATAAAACTGAACCGATTTCTTTCAAAATCAATAGGGTTCTATTGTGACCAAAAACACATACTTGTGCCAAATTTTAAGTCGCTTTGACTAAAATTGCGACCCAGACTTTGATTACGAAAATGTGTTCACAGACAGACGGATGGACTAGATGGCTAGATCGACTCAGGTGCACGATTGCCACAGTTAGTAAAATTCTACCCGAAAGGTAGGTTTTTACTGTTTGGTACATTGGTAGAATTCTTGATGTTTTGGTAGATTTTGCAAAATATTCCTCGCCAATTAAAGTTAAAAAAATTTTCTATAGATATAAAATTTAGACAAAATTTTCCTTAGAAATAAAATTCTGACAAGGGTAGCTTAACCTACAGAGAGAAAATGTTGAAAATTTATTTTATTTCTATAGAAACTTTTGTCAAGATTTAATTTTTACAGAAAAATTTATCAAAATTTTATTTCTACAAAAAAATTTGTCAAATTTTTAATTGTTTGTTATAGAAAATTTTGTCAAAATTTTATTTCTATAGAAAATATTTCCAAATTGTATTTCAATAGAAAAATTTTCCAAAATTTTATTTTTATAGAACATTGTTCCAAAATTTTATTTCAATATAAAATTGTGTCAAGGGTAGTTTAATCTACTAAGAGAAAATGTCGGAATTCAATTTCTTAAAAATATTTTTGAGTGTTGTTGACCTATTTTATGTTTATTCTGATTATTAATTTTGTTCGGCTTGAGGTCATAGAAAATTTCTATAGAAAATTTTGTCAAGATTTTATTTCTATAGAAAATATTGTTACAATTTTATTTCCTTTAGAAAACTTTGTCAAAATTTTATTTCTATAGAAAATTTTGTCAAATTTTTATTTCTATAGAAAGTTTTCTAAAGAAAATAAATATTGACAAAATTTTCTATAGAAATTATTTTTTTTTTTAAATACAATATTGGTAAATTTGCTATAAAAATAAAATGTTAACAAAACTTTCACAAAAATAAAATTTTGACAACATTTTCTATAGAAATAAAAATTTGACAAAACTAACAACCACAAAATATTGAACAACTACTGCACCCAGAAAAGGAATATGATCACCTCAAAACTTGTTTTGAGAGCAAAATGTTATTTTTGGGTGGTGACCACGTAACATGGATTTCGCAACCATGTTATTTTCTCGGAAATCATGTATCTGATTTCGGCAAGCAGGTTATATTTGATGAGAAAATAACATTTTAGTGACAAACATGTTACGTGGTCACCATACAAAAATAACATTTTGCTCTTGAAACATGTTTGAGGTGATCATATTCCTTCTCTGCGTAATAAATTTTTTCTATTTGGTAGTTTATGGTACAATTTTCTTAAAAATTTAGTAGATTATTTTTGGCTCGAGTAGCAGCCGTGCACAGGGGCCGGCCCTGAGTAATATTGCCAAAGACACCATAAGTCTATCTCGTCTCTTTCTGGGTGTTGCAAACATATGTACTAACTTATAATACTCTGTTCCACAGTGTGGTGCAGGGTATAATAATACAAATAAAAGAAGTGTAAATTAAAACTCAAAATATTTATCTTAAATGACAACTGTAGCATTTGGGTTGAGCGAATATCTAAAGGCATATCAAAAAAACAGCGGTTACAAAGATAAAAATAACAAAGGAATCAAAATATTTTCATATGTAAATAGTGACAGGTAATGTAGAAAAATTTGGTGCCTGAACTAGGGTTAACTGTATACTGCTGCTCAGTAGTGGAGCAGTGTAGTCCTTGGTGATTTTATGCCAAAGAAGGATTTCCAAAATTACTCTCTGCAAAAGTTTACTCAATATTATAGAATTCCAATAATCGACTCAAAAAATGCAATTATTTGTATGCTTAAATATTTTGTTAAGTAATAGACCATGTTTGTGCAATGTGATCTAGCAGCTAAAGGGATTTTAGCATGTAATTTGTATATTTATACAGAAAACACTTGCACTTTCTATTATTGTAGAATATTAGCACGAATTCATGTTGACTAAGGCATTTCCTCAAACGTGATGAATTACCCAATTGGATAGTTCTAAGGTTTCCAACACACCTTCAATCACAATCGTGACTGTTACGAAATTCTTGTGATGAGACCAATGACCGTTCACATGGCTAACACAATATTGAGAAAAGTGGAAATGCACGTGTTGCACTATTCAAAGCTGTTTAAGATTTCGCTCTTTCTCTTTTAAATTGAGGACACACATCAAAAAATGAACGAGATTATCTAAATGGCCGGCCGATGGAAGGTAAAAACTAAGCCAAAGACTATTGAACACTGAAAACCTCCATGGTGACCGACATTAAACTTTGACTTATTTTCATATTTGTCCATTAACTTTTGCTTCTACAGAACATACCAAGACTGACTGTCTCAATTTATCGCATTTTTTCTACACCTTCTGACAAATTTCCAATGACCGACTTGTTTGCGAATGGCTAATGTAATTAACGCCATATACCACAACGGTTCAACATAATTCAAACAGTTCTTTGCGAACTCTTCAAGAGTAACAGTCGCCGAAATTTTTATGCGAGTCGTGAACATAATACATCAAATAAATATCTAATAAAAAAGGATTCTAATCTACACCATGAAATCAAGGACTAATAAATTTAGTTTGTAATCAGCCTTATTAGGATCTATCTAGGATCCCTGACATCAAGGTGATAATATTATTGGGATTACAACGGATAACAACTGAACAAAAATGTAAATTTTCCATGGCTAATCTAAGAAATGTGATTGTGTAATGAAACCCAACAAGTGAAGTGAATAAAATTGGATTTTTGTTTTTTTTTTCAATTCTGAAACTTAAGAATAAGGACAAAGGGCTTTTGGTGCAAGTGATCAAGGACTAAAAAGTTTGGTGTATGATCCAGGATCTAACCCTAATATAGGTTAATTTGGAGAATTCTGATTATCCAAAGAAACCCATCAAGTTTTAAATATTGAAATTTTAATAAGGATATAGGACATTTGGTGCAAGATAATGAAAGAACTTTTGGCGTGTAATAAAATGTGTGATTTATGAAGGATCTAATACTAACACTGGCTAATTTGGGAAACTTGATTATCTAAGGAAACACCTGCAGTGATGATAAAAATTTTAAATATTAAAGATAAAGGACATTTGTAGCAAGTTAATGAAAATAATATCCGAAATAAGGACGAATATCCTTAAATTGCAGTAACAAAAAAACTATATCCAAATTTATATTTTCAAATATTTTCATTTCTATTTTTTTGTTTTGGATTTTCAATATTAATTGCATATTTTTATTAGGCAAGACTTGTTTTCCTGCAATGTGACTTTAAACAGAAGCCATTATTCCCCTATTATTTATGGGATAGTGGAACAAATATGGTGAAATATTTACCGGAAACCCAGTGCTTGATATAACTCATGGACTCAATCCCAGTTTCGGGCTCATAGGAAAACATTTTTCTGTGGTGGTTTATATTTGCCCAGTAAGTGGGTTCACACACCCCGGCCGACTTGGCTTAAAAAACGTATGACCCTCAAAATTGAGCTAAGCATAGAATCGGACAACAACCGCTCATAAGAGCGAAGTTCACCACCTTTGTTAACCTGAATTGTCTAGGTCTGAGTCTGAAATAACGAGCTAATACCACAATCTAGCATAACTTAACTTTGGGAGCCACCGTGGTGCAATGGTTAGCATGCCCGTCCAGCATACACAAGGTCGTGGGTTCGATTCCTGCTTCGACCGAACACCAAAAAGTTTTTCAGCTGTTTATTATCCCACCTCAGTAATGCTGGTGACATTTCTGAGGGTTTCAAAGCTTCTCTAAGTGGTTTCACTGCAATGTGGAACGCCGTTCGGAGGTTCCTTATCACTGAGCTTAACATGGAATCGGGCAGCACTCAGTGATAAGAGAGAAGTTCACCACTGTGGTATCACAATGCATTGAATAGTCTAAGTGAACCTGATACATCGGGCTGCCAACTAAGCTAACCTAGCATAACTTAACCTAAGGGCATACGACCGAATGTTACGTTGACCTGAATTCTAATATCGTGATCGTATGATTCGATTCGAGCTGAATTCTAATATCGTGATCGTATGAATTGATTTTAATGAGAAATAAAATTGAACAAAATTTTCTATAGAAATTAATTTTTTACAAAATTTCTATAGAAATAAAATTTTGAAAACTTTTCTATTTGGCAAAATTTTCTATAGAAACAATATGTTGACAACATTTGCTAAAAAATAAAATGTTAACAAAATTTTCTATAAAAATAAAGTTTTGGTAGAATTTTTTATACAAATTGATAACATTTTCTATAGACATAAAATGTGGACCAAATTATCTATCAAACTAAAATTTTGACAAAATTTTTATAGAAATAAAATGTTAACAAAATTCTCTGTAGAAATAAAATTTTTACAAAATGTTCTATAAAAATAAAATTTTGACAATATGTTCTATAGAAATACCATTTTGACAAAATTTTATATAGAAATAAAATTTTGACACATTTTCTATAGAAATAAAATGTGGACCAAGTTATCTATCGGAATAAAATTTTGACAAAATTTCCTATTGAAATAAAATTTTAACAAAATTTTCTATAGAAATAAAATTTTAACAAAATTTTCTATAGAAATAAAATTTTAACAAAATTTTCTATAGAAATAAAATTTTAACAAAAATTTCTGTGACAATAAAATTTTGACAAAATGTTCTGTAGAAATACAATTTTGAAAAAATTTTCTATATATTTAAAATTTTACCAAAATGTTCTATAGAAACAAAATTTTGACAAAATTTTATATAGAAATAAAATTATGACAAAATTCTCTATAGGACTAAAATTTTGACAAAATCTTCTATAAAAATAATTTTTTTTATAAAATTTTCTATAGAAATAAAATTTTAACAAAATTTTCTATAGAAATAAAATTTTGCACAATTTTCTATAGAAACAAAATTTTGACACAGTTTTCTATAGAAATAAAATTTTGACAAAATTTTCCATAGAAATAAAATCTTGACAATATTTTCTATAGAAATAAAATTTTGAAAAAATTCTATAGAAATAAAATTTTGACAAAATTTTCTATAGAAATAAAATGTTGACGAAATGTTCTATAGAAATAAAATTTTGTCAAAATTGTATTTCTATACAATTTTGACAAAATTTTCTATAGAAATTAATTGAACAACATTTTCTATAGAAATAAAATTTTGAAAAAATTTTCGATAGAAATAAAATTATGACAAAATTCTCTATAGGACTGAAATTTTGACAAAATTTTCTATAGAAATAACATTTTTATAAAATTTTCTATAAAAATAAAATTTTGACAAAATTTTCTATAGATATAAAAGTTGGAAAAAATTTTCTATAGAAATAAAATTTTGACAAAATTTCTATAGAAAAAAAAAATACAAAATTGTCTATAGAAATAAAATTTTGGCAAAATTTTCTATAGAAATACATTTTTGGCAAACTTTTCTATAGAAATAAAATTTTACCCAATAAATTTTTTTGTTTGGTAGTTTTTTGGTAAAATTTTCTCCAAATTTTGGTAGATTATTTTTAGCCCGTGCGTCATGAATCGATCTAGTCATGCCCGTCTGTCTGTGAACACATTTCTGTACTTAAAATCTACGTCTCAGGTTTAGTCCAATCGAGTTCAAATTTAGCACATATATGTATGTTGCGTCAGAACCCTATAGATTTTGGAAGATCGGTTCAGATTTAGATATACCTTCCATATATATCTTTCGCCCCATATGCACTTTTATGGCACAAAAAATCACAAATTTATCCGAATTCGCTCCAAATTTTGCTGAACGAATACAATTTATAGTATTTTCATGTGTGGTAAATTTCATTGAAATCGGTTCAGATTTAAATATGTCCCCATATACAGTGGGGAACAAAACCGAATTCATGGAGAACTGTAAGGGGTGCAACGACACCAAGCAAATATCACTCCTGTATCTGCAACAGCGAATTGGCCTAAAATATAATTACTACTTGATGAGCGGTGAAAAAGGAATTAAACACCTCTTGCGTACATAAGCGTAGTAAGGCCTCTGGGGGGAGGGCTTAGCCCCTCCAGAAAAAAATTAGCCCCCCCTAGACTGTGAAATCCTATATATGATTTTCCATTATATATTGTTACTGTCGTATAGATAGGGGAGCTATAGCCCCCCTGGTTAAAAATGTATAGATACGGCAATGCTTGTCCTGCGTAAGCGAATTTGAGGGACATATAGCTTTAAATTAAATTTAAAATCCATTTTATTTCGCTTATAACGATCCAAACAAGCTTGAGAAATGTTCATTTTTATGCATTTTTGATCGACTGTTAACAAATGCGGCATCCATCTTGCAGAAAGCTTTTTCATCTGTAGTTCCCCATGCAAAATTAAATGGACTCGATCATTTGAGATGCCCATGATATTAGCAATTTCACACACTTTTATTCGTCGATCATTTAATACCATATCATGCACTTTGGCTACAATTTCTGTTATTGTTGCTGTTTTTGGACGTCCACTACGTGGTTCATCTTCAATGCTTGTACGACCGTTTAAATGCTTGTACGACCGTTTAAATTCAGCAACCCTATTTGTTACTATTGCATATGAAGGAACACTGTCACCTAACACATTCACCATATCATTATGAATTTCTTGTCCCGATAAACCTTTTTTATGTAAATATTTAATGACAGCACGCATTTCAAATTTGTCCATTGTAAAAAAATTGCGGATGCGTCTTTTTTGAACACCTGTTTCTATATGAAGAAGTTGCCAGATCGAAACAAAATTTAACATGTGTTCATAACAGAAAGTTTCCGAACTGCCCTCGTATTTTTGAAACAATCAATTTTGTTTACCAGAAGTAAATAATCGGATGGGTTAAACGGTAAAAAACTAGAAGTGCTTATATGTAATAAGCATTTTTTAAACCAATGTGGTATCACAATGGGCTGTGAAGTCAAAGTGAGCCTTAAAGAAATCGGGTTGCCACTTTAACCTAAAGTAGTGTGATTTCTATGGACGGACATCGCTAGATCAAATCAAAATTTCATCACGACCCAGTATATACTACATGGAATCTGAGAGCAATATTTCCATGTGTTGCCAACGGAATGACAAAGTATACCCCCTATGGTCTTATGGTCGAGGGTATAAGCGTGGTTTGTTTGTAAGACTAAGATTCATAGTTAAATTATAGACCAAACTGAAGATATTTGAAAGTGAAACTAAATACGAAACGTACGTCCCTGTTTTAAAATAGTGTTGCCAAAAAGATAATAGCTAAAAATCACCTTTTACTAGCTAATATAAATTGCCATAAATATGCAATTAATATAAAAATATATATATTGCTGTAGATAATTTATCAATCACTCAAATAAATAGAGTGTCATAATAGAAACCCCAATATAAAGAAATAAAACAAAAAAAGGAAGAAATAGAAATAAAGAAATACATATTAAAAAAATAAAACAAAAAAAAAGGAAAAACAAAATATTATCAAAAAAAATATAAACTGTAAAACAAATATAAATCCATAATGGCTGATGATGCTGAAAAAGGAGATCCACAATATGACATTCAGTTCGCTGAAGAGTATATACTTACCGAAATCGAGAAGTCCTTCATATTGGCAGCAGAACGTGGTGATCTTCAAGGTGTTAAAGCGTAAGTTAAAATAAAACTATAATATACAAATAAAAAACAAGTCCCTTGTTAAACTAATGCTAAAATTAACTTATATTTATTTAAAAAAAAATATTTTGTTTTGGGTTTATTTTTAACATTTTCCCCCATCCCAATAATAAAAATTCCTTTTATGAACTAAACTTGGCCATCGGCTTGAAACTTGGCACAAACAACAAAAAGACAGTAAAGTTAAGGCACAATTTTAGAAAATTTTTAACTAAATTGCACTACAAACGCCGATACAACAAATATACACTATCTCAAACAATTGTCCGTACACCAAACTGTTGAAAATATATTTCATCGTATCTCAGAAACTAGATAATTTGATTTTACTTCATATTTTTATACCCTTCACCACTACTGTGGTACAGGGTATAATAAGTTTGTGCATTTGTATGTAACGCCAAGAAGGAAAAATCTGAGACCCATCGTTTAGTATACCGATCGTCTTAGAATTAAATTCTGAGTCGATTTAGCGATGTCCCTCTGTCTGTATGTCTGTCTGTCCATCTGTTTGTCTGTTCATGTATTTTTGTGCGCAAAGTAAAGGTCGCAGTTTAAGTCCGATCGTCCTCAAATTTGGCATAAGGTCGTTTTTTGGAACAAAGACAATCGCTATTGATTTTGGAAAAAATCGGATCAGATTTAGATATAGCAGCTATATATATATTTATCCCCGATCTGGTCATAATTGGCGTGTTTATCAACCGATGTTCTTCAAAATCAGTACATCCGAATATATATGGATATATATGGGAGCTATATCTAAATCTGAACCGATTTAGCTGATATTTTGCACAGGGAGTAGAATTAGCATTGTAGCTATGCGTGCCAAATTTGGTTGAAATCGGTTCAGATTTAGATATAGCTCCCATATATAGCTTTCGCCCGATTTACACTCATATGACCACAGAGGCCAATCTTTTACTCCGATTTAATTGAAATTTTGCACAGGGAGTAGAATTAGCATTGTAGCTATGCGTGCCAAATTTGGTTGATATCGGTTCAGATTTAGATATAGCTCCCATATATATATGTTTTCTGATTTCGACAAAAATGGACAAAATACCAATATTTTCCTTGTAAAATCGCCACTGCTTAGTCGAAAAGTTGTAAAAATGACTCTAATTTTCCTAAACTTCTAATACATATATATCGAGCGATAAATCATAAATTAACTTTTGTGAAGTTTCCTTAAAATTGCTTCAGATTTAAATGTTTCCCATATTTTTATACCCTTCACCACTACTGTGGTACAGGGTATAATAAGTTTGTGCATTTGTATGTAGCGCCAAGAAGGAAAAGTCCGAAACCCATCGTTTATTATACCGATCGTCTTAGAATTAAATTCTGAGTCGATTTAGCGATGTCCGTCTGTCTGTCTGTCTGTCTGTCTGTCTGTCCGTCTGTCTGTCTGTCTGTTGATGTATTTTTGTGTGCAAAGTACAGCTCGCAGTTTTAGTCCGATTGTCCTAAAATTTTGTATAGGGTCCTGTTTCGGCTCAAAGACGATCCCTATTGATTTTGGAAAAAATCGGTTCAGAGTTAGATATAGCTGCCATATATATTTTTCACCGATCTGGTCATAATTGGCATGTATATCAACCGATCTTCCTCAAATTCCGTACATCCGAATATTTTATGAGTCTCGAAAAACTTGAAAAATATCATCCAAATCGGTTCAGATTTAGATATAGCTTCCATATATAGCTTTCGCCCGATTTACACTCATATGACCACAGAGGCCAATTTTTTGCTTCGATTTAGTTGAAATTTTGCACAGGGAGTAGAATTAGCATTGTAGCTATGTGTGCCAAATTTGGTTGAAATCGGTTAATATTTAGATATAGCTCCCATATATAGCTTTCTCCCGATTTACACTCAAATGACCACAGAGGCCAATTTTTTGCTCCGATTTAGTTGAAATTTTGCACAGGAAGTAGAATTAGCATTGTAGCTATGTGTGCCAAATTTGGTGGAAATCGGTTCAGATTTAGATATAGCTCCCATATATAGCTTTCGCCCGATTTACACTCATTTGCCCACAGAGGCCAATTTTTTGCTTCGATTTAGTTGAAATTTTGCACAGGGAGTAGAATTAGCATTGTAGCTATGTGTGCCAAATTTGGTTGAAATCGGTTCATATTTAGATATAGCTCCCATATATAGCTTTCGCCCGATTTACACTCAAATGACCACAGAAGCCAATCTTTTACTCCGATTTAGTTGAAATTTTGCACAGGGAGTAGAATTAGCATTGTAGCTATGCGTGCCAAATTTGGTTGAAATCGGTTCAGATTTAGATATAGCTCCCATATATATGATTTTCTGATTTCGACAAAATACCAACATTTTCCTTGTAAAATCGCCACTGTTTAGTCGAAAAGTTGTAAAAATTGCTATAATTTTCCTAAACTTCTAATACATATATATCGAGCGATAAATCATAAGTAAACTTTTGAGAAGTTTCCTTAAAATTGCTTCAGATTTCAATGTTTCCCATATTTTTTTTACTAACATTGTGTTCCACCCTAGTCCATTAGCCGACTTAAATTTTGAGTCTATAGATTTTGTAGAAGTCTATCAAATTCCGTCCAGATCGAGTGATATTTAAATGTATGTATTTGGGACAAACCTTTATATATAGCCCCCAACACATTTGACGGATGTGATATGGTATCGAAAATTTAGATCTACAAAGTGGTGCAGGGTATAATATAGTCGGCCCCGCCCGACTTCAGACTTTCCTTACTTGTTTTACTAATCTTGCGTTCCACCCTAGTGCATTAGCCGACTTAAATTTTGGGTCTATCAAATTCTGTCCAGATCGAGTGATGTTTAAATTTATGTATAGTGTATTGTGTATGTATTGTGGTGCGTTATAAAACCTTTTTTCCATAATACCCTCTGTTAATTTGATTCCCAATATTTTTCATCTCCCTGTTTCGAAGCTGTGCCAGGTCCCAAATCAACTTTTCGCCTATACCAGATACCATCATCCGCTACTGGGTACCCGGTCACAGTTTTTCAGAATCAATGTGCTGTCTTTTTCACAATTTGAAAAATTTGACTTTCCAATATTAAGGTTGCGCAAAAGTTTTTCAATTTGTAAAAATTAGATAATAAGAAAATACAAGTGTAACAAAAAATACTGATAAAAATAAAAAGTGAAATTGGAAAAACAAATTTTGTTTTATAGTTTTTTTTTAATTTGTTCATCCTAATGAACTTTCAAGGCACAGCTTTTAAAACAATTCAAAGGTTCCATAATAAAGTACTTCCATCTTATGTCAAGCCCATGTAAAATTCATTGGAGATGATTCAAGTTGGCACTACTACAAATTGGGGATGCTAACCACTTTTTTGGAAGCTCTTTTTTTTTGCTGCATAGGAGTTGTTTTTCAACACTTTATTTAAAAAAAAAATTACTTGAAACATTGTATAATTTCTACTTGAAGTCGAGTCTGAATTTGAAAATTTAAGTTGTCGGTAACATGTTTTTAAAGGACTTTAATTGCGCATGAAGAAAAAAACGAATAAATTAATTTGCTATATAGAATCAAGTACGCAAAACTTAGATTTAAAAGACAATTATGTCTTAGAAGTATCATTACTTCAATTCTCCGCTTCTTTGGTTCGCAATCAATACCGGACATGCTTTTTTTCAGTAGACTGTCTTTCATAAGTTCCTTAGTTTTTTTATTTTTCTTGTTTTATGTACATTCCCTACCCATTCCTCCTACACAGGCCTCTAGGGGTTTTGCGTTCTCTAAGTTCATTTATCTCTGTGTCTTAGCTACTATCACCACGTCACACAGAAAAAAGTCTGTTGTAAAACTGATGCTTAAAAGAACTAATATTTATTACAAAAATTTTATTTTGTTTTAGTTTATTTTTAAAATTTTGTAAGAAATTTTCCCCAGTCCAACGATTTGTTCTTTATTCAAAGTATATCTCAAAAATTTTATGAACTAAATGACAGTAAAATTTCAATTGCATATAAATTAGTTCAATTCTAACTAAAACAGAAGAAGTTTTTCGTACACTTCTCAAAAATAGTAAGAATGAACTACAGCGTTGTTAAAATGGGAATGAACTGGCGCTTAAGATTTTTTCTTCATTTTTAGTTCATATTTTTATTTTCGAGAAAGCATTTCACGATTGAGCCTTTTGTGATTGGCATTAGAGAGAGATAAAAGGTGCGACGTAAAAAGCAAATTCGTTGAACAAACAAACACTTGCTTTAAACCGGTAAAAAACATGGTCGCATGGGTTCGGACTCGGCTATAAGAAGGAGGTTCCTTGTCAATGAGGTTAACATAGAATCGGCAGCTCTCATTTATAAGAGAGAAATTCACCACCTGTGGTACCACATTCGACTCATGAGACTAAGGCTATGGTCACACTGGGAAAATATTTGACAGAATTCGAAAAAGAATCCGTCGCCACAGCCAAACCAGCAAACATTTTGAGCTCATATTGGATATGTAGTATCATGGTACGGGTATTTTCCAAAACCGGTATCCAGGTATTTGGAAAACGGTTCTGGAAAAATGTTTGACAGTCATTTTGGTCAAATATTTGCCTAGTGTGACCATAGCCTAAGTGTATCTAACATAACGGGCTGTCACTATACCTTACCCAGCAATTGCTCAAACGAAAATTAACAATTTAAGTTAGGTTAGATTAAAACGACCATTCTGGTCCCTGTCCCATGTCGGTTGGCATACACATAAGCCAGTATTCGGCTTGTTGTCAAGGTTCCCACTCTTGCCAAAAAAAATCTACCAACGAAGAAAATTTAAAAAATCCCACTTTAAAAAATCTTATTTTGAAGTTTTGGTTTTTTTGTGGTTAATATGAATAAACTATTTTTCTTCGAATATTTTTTGGGTGTAAAATATCCCTTGAATTATAAATGTGTCAAATTTTTTGGTGTTTTAATGATTTAAGATGGCACGAATAAGGGAAAATTTCTAAGATGAAGTTTATAGAAAATTGTGTCAAAATTTTATTTCTTTAGAAAATTTTTTTGTGTAGAATTTTTTTTTCAAATTTCTATAGAATTTTTTTTATTTCTATAGATAATTTTCTCAAAATTTTATTTCCATTAAAAACTTTGCAAATTTTATTTCTGTAAAAATTTTGTCAAAATTTTATTTCTATAAAATATTTTATTAAATTTTATTTTTATAGAAAATTTTGTCAAAATTAAATTTCTAAAGAAAATTTTGTCAAAATTTTATTTCTATAGAAAATTCTGTTAAATTTTTACTTCTATAGACAATTTTGTCACAATTTTATTCCTATAGAAAATTTTGTCACAATTTTATTTCTATAGAAAATTTGTCAACATTTTATTTCTATAGAAAATTTTTCCAAAATTGTATTTCTATAGAAAATTTTGTCAAAATTGTAGTTCTTTAGAATTTGTTGTCAAAATTTTATTTCTATAGACAATTTTGTCACAATTTTATTTCTATAGAAATTTTTTGTTTTTAATTTTATTTCTATAGAAAATTTTGACACAATTTCTTCCAAATTTTGTCACAATTTTATTTCTATAGATTTTTTTTTAATTTTATTTCTATAGAAAATTTTGTCAAAATTTTGTTTCTATAGAAAATTTTGTCAAAATTTTATTTCTTTAGAAAATTCTGTCAAAATTTTATTTCTATAGAAAATATTGATAAAATTTTATTACTATAGAAAATTTTGTCAAAATTTTATTTCTATAGAAAAATTTGCAAATTTTATTTCTGTAAATATTTTGTCAAAATTTTATGATTGAAGTACAAACCAACAATAACAAAACAAAAAAAAAAATAATAATTCTATAGAAAATTTTGTCAAAATTTTATTTCTATAGAACATTTTATGAAATTATGTTTCTATAGAACATTTTATGAAATTATGCTTCTATAGAACATTTTATGAAATTATGCTTCTATAGAAAATTTTGTCAAAATTTTATTTCCTTAGAAAATTTGTCAACATTTTTTTATTCTAAACAAGTAAGGAAAGTCAAAAGTCGGGCGGGGCCGACTATATTATACCCTGCACCACTTTGTAGATATAAATTTTCGATACCATATCACATCCGTCAAATGTATTGGGGGATATATATAAAAGTTTGTCCCTAATACATAAATTTAAATATCACTCGATCTGGATAGAATTTGATAGACCCAAAATTTAAGTCGGCAAATGCACTAGGGTTGAACGCAATGTTAGAAAAAAATATGGGAAACATTTAAATCTGAAGCAATTTTAAGGAAACTTCGCAAAAGTTAATTTATAATTTATCGCTCGATATATATATATATATATATATATATATATATATATATATATATATATATATATATATATATATATATATATATATATATATATATATATATATATATATATATATATATATATATATATATATATGTATTAGCAGTTTAGGAAAATTAGAGACATTTTTACAACTTTTCGACTAAGCAGTGGCGATTTTACAAGGAAAATATTGGTATTTTGACTATTTTTGTCGAAATCAGAAAACATATATATGGGAGATATATCTAAATCTGAATCGATTTCAACCAAATTTGGCACGCATAGCCAGAATGCTAATTCTACTCCCTGTGCAAAATTTCAACTAAATCGGAGTTAAAAATTGGCCTCTGTTGTCATATGAGTATAAATCGGACAAAAGATATATATGTGAGCTATATCTAAATCTGGACCGATTTAACTGATATTTTGCAAGTTTTTCGAGACTCATAAAATATTCGGATGTACTGATTTTGAAGAACATCGGTTGATAAACACGCCAATTATGACCAGATCGGGGATAAATATATATAGCTGCTATATCTAAATCTGAACCGATTTTTTCCAAAATCAATAGCGATTGTCTTTGTTCCAGAAAACGACCTTATGCCAAATTTGAGGACGATCGGACTTAAACTGCGACCTGTACTTTGCGCACAAAAATACATGAAGAGGCAGACAGACAGACAGACGGACGGACAGACAGACGGACATCGCTAAATCGACTCAGAATTTAATTCTAAGACGATCGGTATACTAAACGATGGGTCTCAGACTTTTCCTTCTTGGCGTTGCATACAAATGCACAAACTTATTATACCCTTTACCACAGTAGTGGTGAAGGGTATAAAAATGTTGTCAAATGTTTATTTCTATAGAAAATTTTGTCAAAATTTGATTTCTATAGACAAATTTATCGAAATTGTATCTCTATAGACAATTTCTCAAAATTTTATTTCTATAGAAAATTTTGTCAAAATTTTATTTCTATAGTAAATTTGTCAACATTTTATTTCTATAGAAAATTTTTTCAAAATATTATTTCTATAGAAAATTTTTTCAAATATTATTTCTATAGAAAATTTTGTCAAAATTTTAGTTCTTTAGAATTTGTTGTCAAAATTTTATTTCTATAGACAATTTTGTCACAATTTTATTTCTATAGAAATTTTTTGTTTTTAATTTTATTTCTATAGAAAATTTTGACACAATTTCTTCCAAATTTTGTCACAATTTTATTTCTATAGATTTTTTTTTAATTTTATTTCTATAGAAAATTTTGTCAAAATTTTGTTTCTATAGAAAATTTTGTCAAAATTTTATTTCTTTAGAAAATTCTGTCAAAATTTTATTTCTATAGAAAATATTGATAAAATTTTATTACTATAGAAAATTTTGTCAAAATTTTATTTCTATAGAAAAATTTGCAAATTTTATTTCTGTAAATATTTTGTCAAAATTTTATGATTGAAGTACAAACCAACAATAACAAAACAAAAAAAAAATAATTATTCTATAGAAAATTTTGTCAAAAATTTTATTTCTATAGAACATTTTATGAAATTATGTTTCTATAGAACATTTTATGAAATTATGCTTCTATAGAACATTTTATGAAATTATGCTTCTATAGAAAATTTTGTCAAAATTTTATTTCCTTAGAAAATTTGTCAACATTTTTTTATTCTAAACAAGTAAGGAAAGTCAAAAGTCGGGCGGGGCCGACTATATTATACCCTGCACCACTTTGTAGATATAAATTTTCGACACCATATCACATCCGTCAAATGTATTGGGGGATATATATAAAAGTTTGTCCCTAATACATAAATTTAAATATCACTCGATCTGGATAGAATTTGATAGACCCAAAATTTAAGTCGGCAAATGCACTAGGGTTGAACGCAATGTTAGAAAAAAATATGGGAAACATTTAAATCTGAAGCAATTTTAAGGAAACTTCGCAAAAGTTAATTTATAATTTATCGCTCGATATATATATATATATATATCTATATATATATATATATATATATATATATATATATATATATATATATATATATATATATATATATATATATATATATATATATATATATATATATATATATATATATATATATATATATATATATATATATATATATATATATATATGTATTAGCAGTTTAGGAAAATTAGAGACATTTTTACAACTTTTCGACTAAGCAGTGGCGATTTTACAAGGAAAATATTGGTATTTTGACTATTTTTGTCGAAATCAGAAAACATATATATGGGAGATATATCTAAATCTGAATCGATTTCAACCAAATTTGGCACGCATAGCTACAATGCTAATTCTACTCCCTGTGCAAAATTTCAACTAAATCGGAGCAAAAAATTGGCCTCTGGGGTCACATGAGTGTAAATCGGGCGAAAGCTATATATGGAAGCTATATCTAAATCTGAACCGATTTCAATAAAATTTGGCACGCATAGCCAGAATGCTAATTCTACTCCCTGTGCAAAATTTCAACTAAATCGGAGTTAAAAATTGGCCTCTGTTGTCATATGAGTATAAATCGGACAAAAGATATATATGTGAGCTATATCTAAATCTGGACCGATTTAACTGATATTTTGCAAGTTTTTCGAGACTCATAAAATATTCGGATGTACTGATTTTGAAGAACATCGGTTGATAAACACGCCAATTATGACCAGATCGGGGATAAATATATATAGCTGCTATATCTAAATCTGAACCGATTTTTTCCAAAATCAATAGCGATTGTCTTTGTTCCAGAAAACGACCTTATGCCAAATTTGAGGACGATCGGACTTAAACTGCGACCTGTACTTTGCGCACAAAAATACATGAAGAGGCAGACAGACAGACAGACGGACGGACAGACAGACGGACATCGCTAAATCGACTCAGAATTTAATTCTAAGACGATCGGTATACTAAACGATGGGTCTCAGACTTTTCCTTCTTGGCGTTACATACAAATGCACAAACTTATTATACCCTTTACCACAGTAGTGGTGAAGGGTATAAAAATGTTGTCAAATGTTTATTTCTATAGAAAATTTTGTCAAAATTTGATTTCTATAGATAAATTTATCGAAATTGTATCTCTATAGACAATTTCTCAAAATTTTATTTCTATAGAAAATTTTGTCAAAATTTTATTTCTATAGTAAATTTGTCAACATTTTATTTCTATAGAAAATTTTTTCAAAATATTATTTCTATAGAAAATTTTTTCAAATATTATTTCTATAGAAAATTTTGTCAAAATTTTAGTTCTTTAGAATTTGTTGTCAAAATTTTATTTCTATAGAAAATTCTATCAAAATTTTATTTCTATGAAAAATTTTGTCAAGATTTTTTTCTATAGAAAATTTTGTCAAAATTCGATTTCTATAGACAAATTTCTCAAAATTGTATCTCTATAGACAATTTCTCAAAATTTTATTTCTATAGAAAATTTTGTCAAAATTTTATTTCTATATAAAATTTTTCAACATTTTATTTCTATAGAAAATTTTGTCAAAATTTTAGTTCTTTAGAATTTGTTTTCAAAGTTTTATTTCTATAGAAAATTCTGTCAAAATATTATTTCTATAGAAAATTTTGTCAAAATTTTATTTCTAGAAAAGTTTGTCAAAATTTTATTTCTATAGAAAATTTTGTTTCTATTGAAATTTTTCTCAAAATTTTATTTCTATAGAAAATTTTGTCAACATTTTATTTGTATAGAACATTTTCTTAAAATGTTATTACAGTTCTACTTCTAGATTTAGCAATTTCCCCATAGTTTTGATTTTCTTTGATTAATCCTATACATTTTTTATTTTTTCATACGCTTCATATGCTAATATAAAATCTTTAACATACCTAAAACTAACTTTCATTAACCTTCTATTGTATTGCAGAATAATCAGTGAGAACAAAGATCAACCAGATAAATTCAACATAAATTGTGTCGATCCCATGAATCGTTCGGCACTTATATCGGCCATTGAAAATGAAAATTACGATTTAATTCTAGTGCTATTGGAGGAAGGCATTCAGGTGGGCGATGCTCTTTTGCATGCCATTTCGGAAGAATATGTGGAGGCAGTTGAGGAACTACTACAATGGGAGGAACAAAATCACAAGGAGGGTACACCATATGTGAGTATTGTGATGCATGTATGGATGCACCATCAACCATCAAATGCCTGATGAATGGCGTTGTACATAAATGAATGAATGAATGAATGGTTCCATTCACATATCTTTGTATTTTTCTGCTTTGTTTTTTTGTAGAGTTGGGAAGCTGTAGACCGTGCCAAATCAACATTCACAGCGGATATCACCCCCCTTATATTGGCAGCCCATCGAAATAATTATGAAATTTTGAAAATTTTGCTGGATCGTGGTGCCACATTACCAATGCCCCATGATGTCAAGTAAGTGCATTGGGCCATACTTGGTCACTGATACTTACGTTTTTAGTCCTAGTCCTAGTCTTTAGCTTTTCATTTGTATAAATGACACGTTTCGAGGGGGATATTTTTAGTAATGTCGAATACACATGTACGTGTATGCTTGTGTGTGTGTGTGTAATCATGGATATTTCGCTACATTCAAAGGTAATTTTAACAGAAGGTATTTTTGAGATGAATTATAAATCGAATATGTGTGAAATAGGATACAACTTTCAGTTTCACCTAAGGAGGATAATGATTTTTATACCCACACACAATGCACATACAGGATGGGTGTTATGTAATGCAACAAATTAATGAGCTATATTTTTAAATTTTATGCTTTTTTCTGTTTTTTTTTTTCAAGAGCAAGAAATATCCCAAATAACATCAAACGAACGGCAGACAAAGTCATCACAAAGTCATCACATACTCCACGAAAGTGCCTCTGCGATATATTGGCCTATTTTGGTCTCAGGACGGCGCTAAGTCGAGAAATCTCAAAAGTGGAGTACTACACGCAAAAAAATAATTCTTTCCTCCCAAACGAAATTTTAGACAAACAAAGTTCGTTTCTCATTTGCTTTTCGCTGTAAGGAAGTGTATTTGGAAGAAAAGTATATACTTTTTGTGATAAACGTTTATTCTTTTCCAGGATGTAAAAACAATTTCATAAAGACAAACTAAAAAAAAATACATTGTTTTCTTGCTAATTGCATTTTCCCTCACATCTTTCTCACATCCACGAGGTTTTTTAGTTCTTAATACCAACAATGTAGAAGAAATTATACGATTTTATAAATTTTTAAAATTTTTTTACCTTACGCCTGGACGGAGAATCGAACCGCGGACCATGCACATTGTAAGCCAACACACTAACCACTGAGCTATGTACCTGTTATGGTCATCAATAGATAAATATCCATATAAGTTATATTTATATAGCATAGCTTGCGGCGCCCACGAACCGAATAAACAAAGTTTATTTAACAGAAACAAACATTTAGTTTGGCACCGTGGAGCAGTGGTTGCTACGTCCGACTTGCATGCCAAGGGTCGTGGGTTCGATCCCTGCTTCGACCAAAGTTTTTTTTTTGTTTTTTTTTTTTTTACATATATTCCTGATTCCTGAAGATTCCGAAAAAATGTTCCACATTACATTGTAGTATATTAAATTTTGAACTGTAAAATGTGTCTTGTTAAAGACCTAAAGTCAGAAAAGAACAATGTTTGATATAAACGAAATGGACTGTGCTGTTGTTTCAAAAATAACTTTTTTTATTGAAAAAATAAAAATTTTGTAATAAACGAATTTTTTTGGTGATAAAAGTTTAACATTTTCGAAGCAATTCAAAAAACTCTAACAAAAGAAAAACGTTTTCGGTACACGTTTTCCAAACGTTTTTTTCTTTGCGTGTATTTATTTAAATTTTCGCACCCTTCATTTTTTTATGCACGCTCCACGAAAGTAGCCTTACAGTATTTTTTCCCATTACTATACCCTCCACCATAGGATGGGGGTATATTAAGTTTGTCATTCCGTTTGTAACACATCGAAATATTGTTCTAAAACCCCATAAAGTATATATAGACTAGGTCGTGGTGAAATTCTGAGTCGATCTAAACATGTCCGTCCGTCCGTCTGTTGAAATCACGCTAACTTCCGAACGAAACTAGTTATCGACTTGAAACTTGGCATAAGTAGTTGTTATTGATGTAGGCCAGATTGTATTGCCAATGGG